>NC_079213.1:99303969-99311469 GCF_029633865.1 Lampris incognitus | reverse complement strand
TGCTGACAGCCTGTTCAGTCACTCGCGACAGGACTAGATGAGCTGCATTGAGAGATGCTCGTGACGGGTGGACTAAAACATTTTGCACCTTTTGTAAGGGGTAAGAGGGGCCTCAGAAATGGGTGAGAGGGGTCTCAGAGGGCCTCCACTATGTTCTTTAAGTCCCTCAACCGATGTATTGAGACAATTTTAACTGAAGTTATGACACTAATTAGTTAGAAATGGGTCCGCGGTGGTGTAGCGGTCTAAGCATCGGCTTTGTGTCGATGCAGTTGCCCACTGGGGACCGGGGTTCGCGCCCCGGGCTCGTCAGATCCGACTATGGCCGGACTCGATGAAGCAGCAATAATTGGCAGCGCTGTCTTCAGGAGGGGGGCGGAGTCGGCTTGTGTTCGTCACAGGAATGCGTCTCTGTGTGTGTCGGAAAAACAGTGGTTCGGCCTGGATTCACCTTGTCACGAAAGTGGTGAGGCGTCTCCTTCGAGGCTGCGGGCCGGAGAGGTGCAGTTGGCGAATGCATGCAGGGTGGGTATTTGAACTAAAATAGGGATCGATTGGCCACTAAGTTGGGAGAAATTAGAAATAAATAAAAAAGAAAAATTTGCGAAACAAACTTAATTCCAAGCTTCCCGAGACCCCCCTCCCCCTTTCTGGGCCCTGGTAGGTCCTCCCCCCGTAACGCAGAACACACAGGTGTTTCCCTGCCGAAAGGGACGAAAGATTGTGTGTGTGCACGTGCGTGCGTGTAATCTCAGGCATGTCAGTGTTTAAATATAAAGTGTCATCAGGGCGTAATCAGGTGTGAAGGGGGTAGAGGTTTTTGGCAGGGAGATCGACTTACAGTCAGCGGCGTCGTAGTGGGGGGGGGGGCCTACCAGGGCCCAGAAGGGAGGGGGGGGGCTCGGGAAGCCTGGAATTAAAAATTTGTTTTGGTTTGAGAATTCTTATTTCAAACTAATTAGTGTCATAATTTCAGGTAAAATTTGCTCGATACATCGGTTGAGGGACATAAAGAAAATAGTGGAGCTCTCTGAGACCACCTCTCACCCCTCTCTGAGGCCTCTCTCACCCCTTACAAAAGGTGCAAAATAGTTTAGTCCGTCCCTCACGTGCATCTCTCAATGCAGCTCATCTAGTCCTGTCGCGAGTGACTGCAACAAGAAGTCTCGTGAGCGGGCATTTACTGTGGAATGAACATCATGGGGGTCAGCATCAGTACCCTAAGATGCATCAAAGTTTGAAGCGATATGTTTTTCAATCACTGCAAGATAGTTCCGTTAGGTTAAGGTTAGGTTAAGCTGGGTTAAAGTAGATTAATGTACTGTGATTGTAGATAATATGCAGTATGCTAGAACTCAAAAAAGTGACGCTGTGAGCGACAAAAGAGGAAAGGGGCCCACAGAGACTGCTTATGTATAGGGCCCAGAATGTTGCGCTACACCCCTGCTTACAGTACTTACAGCCTGTGTGTGCACTGTGTGGTAAAACCTAAGGACACTAATAAAGGGACCTTCGCTCCGTATCCTTTATTTGCCCGCTCACGAGGCACTGCTGAGCGACATGTTATGGTAATTACAGCACCTGATTAGCATCAGTATTTAGTTAGGCGAGGCGTTCAGCGGATTTGATGCGTTCACTTCAGGCGTTTTACAGCAGAGCTTAACACTTCTGTGGTCGAGTGCATCGACAAGTTCTTATACAGCAGATCATTACCAAGGGCAGTGTTCTTGAATGTGGCTGACGTCAGCAGCCAACAAGCAGGAGGGAGGGGCCGCTCTCTGACTCCTCCCCCTCCGCTGCTGACGTGGCGACTTCCGTCTCTCTCTCGGTGAGATGAATTGGGCGTTATTGCGCAGAGGAGAGAGCGCCATTAGCCCGCTGATTAGAGAGGAGTGTGGCTGTGTTGGCTTGCTGTACTACAGCAGATTAGACATGGCCTCACAGGCTACACATCCACAATACCTCATGTTGGTGAGCCAGGGCCCCTACTCCGAGTGTGTGTGTGTGTGTGTGTGTGTGTGTGTGTGTGTGTGTGTGTGTGTGTGTGTGTGTGTGTGTGTGTGTTTTTGTGACTCTGTAAGTGGCATATTTGTTACTGTGACTGCACCATCGCAGCGGTTGCTTCAAGGCAGCCATCTGACTCCAAGTTTCCAGAAAAGACCAGTCCAGTCTCTCTCTCTCTCTCTCTCTCTCTCTCTCTCTCTCTCTCTCTCTCTCTCTCTCTCTCTCTCTCTCTCTCTCTCTCTCTCTCTCTCTCTCTCTCTCTCTCTCTCTCTCGCTCTACCTCTCTCTCTCTACTGCTCTCACCATCTCTCTCTACCACTCTCTCTCTCTCTCGCACACACACACACACACACACACACACACACACACACACACACACACACACACACACACACACACACACACACACACACACACACACACAGAGTGCAATTATGTGGGGTCAGAGGTCTTGGTGCAGGAAGCTATGGATCAGAGATAACCCCCATGAATGCACACGTGGACGTGTCATACCCCTCTCCTCTCCACGCTGACAACCTTTCCCTTTTACCCAATTCCCACCTGCCCCAGCCATACACCTACTCTACCCTACCCTACCGCTCTGCACACCTCCCTCTTTTCTATTACGCATTGTAACTCTCCCTCTCTCTCATCCCTTCATCCATTGATGACGGATATGCTGCCAACTGCCCATTTGCTCCTCTTACACCTGGGGGGGCGGGGTGTCTTATCCACACCTTATATACCTCTCAATGAAACCACCCTGTCTGCTTGCTTGCGTACTAGTGGCTCCTTGGCCCACAAGTGAAGGCGGGCCTCCACCAAATGTAGCCTTGTCATTTAGCGACATCCTTTTAAGGTTCCCGTAGGACGTTAGCAGACCCCCGGTGAGCCAGACAGACATGGTGAGACCAAGAGGAAGGGAGAGAGTTGGATAGACAGACTGATGGAAAGGAAGAGAAAGAGAGAGCTGGGTAGACAGACTGATGGAGAGGAAGAGAGAGAGAGTTGGATAGACAGACTGGTGGAGAGGAAGAGAGAGAGTTGGATAGACAGACTGATGGAGAGGAAGAGGGAGAGTTGGATAGACAGACTGATGGAGAGGAAGAGGGAGAGTTGGATAGACAGACTGGTGGAGAGGAAGAGAGAGAGTTGGATAGACAGACTGATGGAAAGGAAGAGAAAGAGAGAGCTGGGTAGACAGACTGATGGAGAGGAAGAGAGAGAGAGTTGGATAGACAGACTGATGGAGAGGAAGAGAGAGAGAGTTGGATAGACAGACTGATGGAGAGGAAGAGAGAGAGTTGGATAGACAGACTGATGGAGAGGAAGAGGGAGAGTTGGATAGACAGACTGATGGAGAGGAAGAGGGAGAGTTGGATAGACAGACTTGTGGAGAGGAAGAGAGAGAGTTGGATAGACACACTGATGGAGAGGAAAAGGGAAAGTTGGATAGACAGACTGATGGAGAGGAAGAGGGAGAGTTGGATAGACAGACTTGTGGAGAGGAAGAGAGAGAGAGTTGGGTAGACAGACTGCTGGAGAGGAAGAGAGAGAGTTGGGTAGACAGATTGATGGAGAGGAAGAGGGAGAGTTGGATAGACACACTGATGGAGAGGAAGAGGGAGAGTTGGATAAACAGACTGCTTGAGAGGAAGAGAGAGAGAGTTAGGTAGACAGACTTGTGGAGAGGACGAGAGAGAGTTGGATAGACAGACTTGTGGAGAGGAAGAGAGAGAGTTGGATAGACACTGATGGAGAGGAAGGGAGAGAGGGTTGGATAGACAGACTTGTGGAGAGGAAGAGAGAGAGTTGGATAGACACTGATGGAGAGGAAGAGCGAGAGAGTTAGATAGACAGACTGCTGGAGAGGAAGAGAGAGAGAGTTGGATAGACAGACTGGTGGAGAGGAAGAGAGAGGGTTGGATAGACAGACTGATGGAGAGGAAGAGAGAGGGTTGGATAGACAGACTGATGGAGAGGAAGACAGAGAGTTGGATAGACAGACTGATGGAGAGGAAGAGAGAGAGTTGGATAGACAGACTGGTGGAGAGGAAGAGAGAGAGAGTTGGATAGACAGACTGGTGGAGAGGAAGAGAGAGGGTTGGATAGACAGACTGATGGAGAGGAAGAGAGAGGGTTGGATAGACAGACTGATGGAGAGGAAGACAGAGAGTTGGATAGACACACTGATGGAGAGACAAATTTAGAGGCGCATGTTTCAGTTCACCCCCCCACACGCATATTCCCAGGAGCACAGACACATCACCAGAGAGAACCGCTACACATCAACACACTCATTTCTTGGTCTGTGTGTGTATATGAATGTGTGTTGATGTGTGTGTATGTGTGTGTGTTTATGTGTATATGAACATGTGTTGATGTGTGTGTATGTGTGTGTTAGTGTGTATATGTGTGTGTTGATGTGTGTATGTGTGTTTGTGTGTATATGAATGTGTGTTATATGTGTGTGTGTATGTGTGTGTGTTTATGTGTATGTGTTAGTGCGTGTATGTGTGTGTGTTGATGTGTGTGTGTTTGTGTGTATATGAATGTGTGTCTGTGTGTCGATGTGTATTGATGTGTGTATGTGTGTGTTAGTGTGTGTGTTGATGTGTATATGAATGTGTGCTGATGTGTGTGTGCGTTTGTGTAGATGAATGTGTGTTGATGTGTGTATGTGTATGTGTGTGTTTGCATGCATATGAATGTGCGTGTGTGTGTTGATGTGAATACGTGTGTATATGAATAAGTGTGTATATGAATGTGTGTTGATATGTGTGTGTGTGTTAGTGTGTATATGAATGTGTGTGTGTTGATGTGTATACATGTGTATATGAATGTGTGTATATGAATGTGTGTTGATGTGTGTGCATGTGTGTGTGTGTGTGTGTGTGTTACTGTGTATATGAATGTGTGTGAGTGTGTATCAAATCTGATCCAGTTATTCCTATGAGGGCAATATTAGAGCATGACCAAGAGGCACAGAGACCATCTAATGCAGTAAGTCAATAGCAGACCCCAGTCATTGCGCGTGCATGCACACACACACACACACACACACACACACACACACACACACACGTTTGCACAGCTATCCTTATTGGGACATTACACTGACTTCCATTCATTGTTGACAGCCTGACCAAACCTTAACCTTGACCTTGACCTTGACCCTAACCTTAACTGGGCGTCCGGGTAGCATAGCGGTCTATTCCATTGCCTAGTAAAGCGAGGATTGCCTGTTCGAATCCTTGTGTTACCTCCAGCTTGGTCGGGTGTCCCTACAGACACAACTGGCCGTGTCTGTGGGTGGGAAGCCGGATATGAGTATGTGTCCTGGTCGCTGCACTAGCGCCTCCTCTGGTCGGCCGGGGCGTCTGTTCTGGCAGGAGGGGGAACTGGGGGGAATAGCGTGATCCTCCCACGCGCTACGTCCCCCTGGCGAAAGTCCTCACTGTCAGGTGAAAAGAAGCGGCTGACCTCCACATGTATGGGAGGAGGCATGTGGTAGTCTGCAACCCTCCCGGATCGGCAGAGGGGGTGGAGCAATGACTGGGACGGCTCAGAAGAGTGGGGTAATTGGCCAAGCACAATTAGGGAGAAAAGGGAGGGGGAAGGGGTAACAAAAACGTGCACGCACACACACACACACGGTGCAAGCGCAGCCATCTAAGGGAGAAGACGGGTCTACTCTTCCTCATTCCTTCAGAACGTCTTCAGTTCAAAGTCTCATGCGCTCCTCCTCTTCCTCTGTGCTCGCTAATTTAGCAAAGACGCAGTGGTCAAAGCTGCATCTGAAATCATGTTCTCATTTATCCAGTCTGTTAACAGATCTGCACTGACCTTGCTAAGGGGGGGGGGGGTAGAGATGGGGTGGGGGGTGGAGTCGTATCTCTTTAATATTCAAATAGGGCCAAGAGAGGTGAGGTGGCAAAAAATATTAACAACTGTTTATGCATCACTTTTAGCATGACCCCCACTGTCAGAGCGCACACACACACGCACGCACGCACACACACAAACACACACACACACACACACACACACACACACACACACACACACACACACAGCATAAAAGCCCCGGCATTAGCGTCAGGGTGTGGGTGCAGAGGAAGGAGAGTGTCTGTCAGCAGGATTCCTCCACTCGCCTGCCCTTCAACGGGTCAGAGAGGAGCCAGGGGAGGACGGGGGCGTGCAGGGGGTGTCTAAGCGGTCATAATATAAAAGACAACATAATGAGACATCAGAGAAGCTGGCTGGCCACGCTAGAGAGGACGGAGCAATCACAGCTGGGAGATTTTATCCATATTAATGAAGGGATGGAGGTCTCATCTGACGTCCAAGCTGTGTGTTGGAAATAGGCCTTTTTAATAGACAGGCCACACTATAAAAACCATCACCATCATCAGACTAGTCAGCTATTGCATTATGGTGTGGTAAGACAACTTTACCTTTGATTAATTCACCACATCTTCCTACAAACGAGCCAGAACCGTTCCTGGTTCTGGTTTTATGTGTTGGTTTGTCTTTTTACAAGGGTTTGGACTGAAATGACACTTGTGTGGATACAGGCATGAACAGAATGAGGGAGAATCACCCTGTACCAGCACCTTTACCCCACATGCACAGCACGCATGGACGGGGACTATCAGAGAGAGAGAGAGAGAGAGAGAGAGAGAGAGAGAGAGAGAGAGAGAGAGAGAGAGAGAGAGAGAGACTTTGCTTTGGCAACATTGTTTTAAAACTTTCATGCCAATAAAGCCTTTTGAATTGAATTGAATTGAATTGAATTGAATTGAGAAAGCGGGAGAGAGACAGACAGACAGACAGACAGACAGACAGACAGACAGCGAGAGAGAGAGAGAGAGAGAGCGAGGCAGACAGAGAGTGAGAGAGAGAGAAGAGAGAGAGAGGGAGACAGCAGACAGGGAGAGTGAGAGCGTGAGAGAGAGGCAGATAGGGAGAGGGAGAGAGAGAGAGAGAGAAGAGGGAGAGAGAGAGGGAGAGGGAGACAGCAGATAGGGAGAGTGAGAGCGTGAGAGAGAGGCAGATAGGGAGAGGGAGAGAGAGAGAGAGAGAAGAGGGAGAGAGAGAGGGAGAGGGAGACAGCAGATAGGGAGAGTGAGAGCGTGAGAGAGAGGCAGATAGGGAGAGGGAGAGAGAGAGAGAGAAGAGGGAGAGAGACAGCAGACAGGGAGAGTGAGAGCATGAGAGAGAGAGGGAGACAGCAGACAGGGAGAGTGAGAGCGTGAGAGAGAGGCAGATAAGGGGAGAGAGAGAGAGAGAGAGAGAGAGAGAGAGAGAGAGAGAGAGAGAGAGAGAGAGAGAGAGAGAGGCAGATAGGGAGAGGGAGAGAGAGAGACCTTTGACCTTTAACCAAGCCTTTAATGTTCCAATTCTTCGGTCACATCAAGATAACAACACTAACACAAATACTCACATACATAGAGGAAAAACACAACAATCACCATACACAATAAAAACAAAAGG
>NC_079213.1:99214844-99303769 GCF_029633865.1 Lampris incognitus | reverse complement strand
AAAAGAGACAGCTTTACATTAGTCAAGAATGTAACGTTACTGGTTTTGTGATTTTTAATGTAGACATAAGTTAGCAACATTAGCTGACTAATAAAAACAAAGTAGCAAGTTAATGTTAGTAGCAAGAAAGCCCGCTAACGTTAGTTAGCTAGCGTTAGCATAGTTCTAATGATGCCGTTACTCACCCCCGTAGTTGTCGATGTAGCTCGAAATATACATCTTAAACCCCTTTTATTTTTTTGCTCGACTGAGCTACCGAGGAAACACTCACGATGCGATGTACATCATTGACCGTGATTTTAGGGAGGTCCTGCAAACAGTGAGTGTAAAACAAAGCCGTCACGTCTCTCAACAAACCAGACCGGAAGTTCTTGTGCAAGTACTCATACGCCAGAAGTCGAACGACGCCATCTTACGCACCCAGGCTATTCATGGGTTTCAGTCACGTGGTTTTTGTTGCTATGACCGCCATCTTGAGGACCACGGTCCCCGGGAAGTTTGAAAGACTGTCCAGAATCGCTCACTTAACCACGGAGGAGAAGCAGCGTTATCTGCAAAAAAATCGACTTTTTAGAATTGGATCCTTATCTTTTATCCAAAGACCAATTAACCCCACTTCAGTCTGCTATAGAGCTTCCTAATTTTACGTTTCACGACGTTTACGTGTACCTCGTCCACAATCCCTGGCCATACTCAGGTGAAGCCCTGAGAGCCTTCAAAAGCACTGAAGCCTACCGCTACTTCACCGCAGGATGGGTAAAGGACGTCAAAATTAATCATGTAAAAACGAAAAGACTGTTCATCTTTACAAGAAGGGTAAGTGACAGTCTGTTGATAAATGTCATATTAGCATCGGTGCACAGGACACATCTATGAAGCTAGCTAGCCTTGCAACAAGACTGTCTTGTTACAAGGCTATGAAGCTAACGCGGTAGCCAGCTAGCTAACGTCAGCTACTTACCCGAAACAAAGTGCTCACTGCATAGCCTGGAGTGTTCTGTGGGAATCCAGTGGTCCCTTTTGATCGCTGCGATCCATTTATTTCGACGATCATGGTTTTTAGGGATTCTGTAAAATTGTAATCCATTTGTTTGTGACTTTTTGTGGTCACAACCCACAGCACAACAGATCGAAGGCATCTTGGCCTCAAGATGGCGGTGTGACGCACCACTCAAATGACGTGAAACCCATGAATTGGATACAATTGGGGAGAAAAAGGGGGGGGATTTTGTTTGACAAGTGATCAGGTGCCATTTCATATATATATATATATATATATATATATATATATATATATATGTATATATATATAGTATGTATATATATACACTACCGTTCAAAAGTTTGGGATCACCCAAACAATTTCGTGTTTTCCATGAAAAGTCACACTTATTCACCACCATATGTTGTGAAATGAATAGAAAATAGAGTCAAGACATTGACAAGGTTAGAAATAATGATTTGTATTTGAAATAAGATTTTTTTACATCAAACTTTGCTTTCGTCAAAGAATCCTCCATTTGCAGCAATTACAGCATTGCAGACCTTTGGCATTCTAGCTGTTAATTTGTTGAGGTAATCTGGAGAAATTGCACCCCATGCTTCCAGAAGCAGCTCCCACAAGTTGGATTGGTTGGATGGGCACTTCTTTGAGCAGATTGAGTTTCTGGAGCATCACATTTGTGGGGTCAATTAAATGCTCAAAATGGCCAGAAAAAGAGAACTTTCATCTGAAACTCGACAGTCTATTCTTGTTCTTAGAAATGAAGGCTATTCCATGCGAGAAATTGCTAAGAAATTGAAGATTTCCTACACCGGTGTGTACTACTCCCTTCAGAGGACAGCACAAACAGGCTCTAACAGGTACTATTTAATGAAGATGCCAGTTGGGGACCTGTGAGGCGTCTGTTTCTCAAACTAGAGACTCTAATGTACTTATCTTCTTGCTCAGTTGTGCAACGCGGCCTCCCACTTCTTTTTCTACTCTGGTTAGAGCCTGTTTGTGCTGTCCTCTGAAGGGAGTAGTACACACCGGTGTAGGAAATCTTCAATTTCTTAGCAATTTCTCACATGGAATAGCCTTCATTTCTAAGAACAAGAATAGACTGTCGAGTTTCAGATGAAAGTTCTCTTTTTCTGGCCATTTTGAGCGTTTAATTGACCCCACAAATGTGATGCTCCAGAAACTCAATCTGCTCAAAGAAGTGCCCATCCAACCAATCCAACTTGTGGGAGCTGCTTCTGGAAGCGTGGGGTGCAATTTCTCCAGATTACCTCAACAAATTAACAGCTAGAATGCCAAAGGTCTGCAATGCTGTAATTGCTGCAAATGGAGGATTCTTTGACGAAAGCAAAGTTTGATGTAAAAAAAATCTTATTTCAAATACAAATCATTATTTCTAACCTTGTCAATGTCTTGACTCTATTTTCTATTCATTTCACAACATATGGTGGTGAATAAGTGTGACTTTTCATGGAAAACACAAAATTGTTTGGGTGATCCCAAACTTTTGAACGGTAGTGTATATATATTGTGTGTGTATATATTGTGTGTATGTGTGTATATATAGTGTATATATAGTGTATATATAGTGTGTATATATAGTATGTATATATAGTGTGTGTGTGTGTGTGTATAGTATATATATATTGTGTATATATATTGTATATTGTATATATATATATATATATATTGTAACGTGCATGGATAAGAAGACACGGTGGCCGCTGGCTGGCGGGTCAGACGACACGCTGGCCGCTGGCTGGCGGGTCTGACCCTTTAGTCGAGCGGTTAGCGATGTCTCCTGCGGTGCGGGCGATACAGGTTCTCTTCCCGGCCGCGGCAGTTCCTGTGGTTGCGTTGTCCCACCGAATTCGCTACAATACATATAAAGTTTCAATGCATCGCAGTATTAAAGCTTTTTTTTCCTGCAATACATTCAAACTTTTTTTCCTGTATCCGTGTTGATATTCCGCTCCTCATTAGTTGAGCACTTACAACACCATTGACAGTTTCGGAAAAAACGCTATATATATATTTATATATAATTTCACAATAGGCTTCTCATTTGAGTCCTACTTTCCAAAATAGATACACTGAGACAGTCTTTGTCTCCAAACACACAGGGGCCAAATCTGTAAATTCATCCATGCATGGGTCTCTCAATAATTACTAAATCTATTATTTTCTGTAATTTGCGCAGGCATGACATCCTTGTCCATTTGTGTGGGTCTGTGTTTCTGTCTGAAGGTGTGTGTGTGTGTGTGTGTGTGTGTGTGTGTGTGTGTGTGTGTGTTTGTGTGTGCGTGCAAGTGTGTGAGCATGCATGCAAGCAGTCACTTGTCCCCGCTCAAGCGATTGTGCATCGTATATATGAATGGGGTCACATTTCAAATCGACTCAGAACGCTATGTCATAAAGAATAAAGCTAATGAGTTCGATGGAGCTGAGATAAATAGAGGCTGAGGACATGTGACTGTGGGTCCTCCCCCATGGGCTTCTCCAGAGTAAAGAGCCTGGGTGTTGAGCCGAAGGCCTGGAAATGGAGAAGCAGGCCTCACTGATAAAGAAAGAGCGGGCTTTACTCTGGATAGCCCTCTCTTGCAGCTGAATGACTCTCACCATGGAGCAGAAGGTCTCATGATAGAACCGAGTCGCTCCATGTGGATAAGCACAATCAGCAAGCATCAGCTACATGACTTGCGGCAGTGGTAGTCTACCATGTGTCATAGATGGCCATGTGTATGCAGGTTTTCTTTGCAACACAAAGCTACACTAGTTGATTTCACTTTTCCGGTGGAAGGTGTGCACATCAGCGAAATCTGTGTTGGGTTGGAAAGAATACCAGTGACTTCAGGAAACTGCTTACTTTGCATTTTGTTTTTCATTGTTCCCCCTTTTTCTCCACAATTGTATTCGGCCAATTACCCCACTCTTCCGAGCCGTACCAGTCACTGCTCCACCCCCTCTGCCGATCCGGGGATCACATGCCTCCTCCAATACATCTGGAGCTGCTAGCCGCTTCTTTTCACTTGACAGTGAGGACTTTTGCCAGGTGGACGTACCACATGGGAGGGCCACACTATTACCCCCAGTTTCCCCTCCCCCCTGAACAGGTGCCCTAACCGACCAGATGAGGCGCTAGGGCAACGACCAGAACATATACCCACATCTGGCTTCCCACCGGCAGACACGGCCAATTGTGTCTGTAGGGACCCGCAACCAAGCCGGAGGTAACACGGGGATTCGAACGGACATCCTCATGTTGGTAGGCAACGGAACAGACCACCATGCCACCCGGACACCCCTCTGCTTACCTTGCATTTGATAAAAAAGCAAGTTACAGTTAGATTCCTGACACCCTTTCACACAAAGTTTGAGCTGTCTGTGCCCCAGCGAGGGTTGTTATCGTATGTGTGGTCTGGTGATGGATGGCCTCTTGATCCTACTCCACATCGAGGTGTGGTTTTCTCAGGGCAAACTGAATATAGCCAACTATAGGCAGTGCTAAACAACACATCCATACACTGTAGCATATAGAGCTGAGCTGGCACAACCAATGACCTTGGACACTGCTATAATGTAAATATCAAGGTTTCGCATCATAGATAGGTGCAGTTGCAGAATGTGTGAGAACTGAGAAGGAGGTGAAGAAAATGCAAATAATCTGTGCAACAGTCTCGCTTTGGAAAGGCCCCTCTTCTACATCTCCGGGAGTTTTCCCTGACTCAGCAGAAAAAGAAAACAGCCAAAACATACAGTATGCTACATAATGTCCTCCGGCCCATTTTCCCTCTCACCGTTTGCCTCCTCGCTTTCTCTTTCCCTTGCTTCTGAACCCTCAGATCCCTCTGTTGTGTGCAACGTGGGCTTTTGTGTTCAGCTTTCTTTCTTTTTTTTTTATTGCTTCCCCTTGGGAGCGCACAAAGAAGGGTCGGTACTTTGTATCTCGCCAGCTTGTCCCTCTGCCTCCTGTTTGCTTCCTCCTGTCATTGTCTGTCTAGAGCAGGGGTGGGCAATCTTTTCCAGAAAGGGCTAGTGCGGGTGAAGGTTTTTGTTCCAACCGAGCAGTTACCCACCTGATCCCACTAATCAACCAGTCTTTGCTGAGGAACTTGATTAGGAGTCATAGGTGTGTAATTGCTTGGTTGGAACAAAAACCTTCACCCACACTTGCCCTTTCTGGATAAGATTACCCACCGCTGGTCTACAGACACACATGCATAGCAGCCCCCTAAACAAGAGTGCGTAAACCCTATCCTGTGACTTACAAATCAACCGAGAATCGTCTATGGGACCGTTACGTTATGCCGCAAGAACGCTACAAGTGGACTTTGCTGTGAGCGTGCTTGACATCGATGGAAGAAACTGACTTTGATGAACTCTCTTTAATGAGCCTTTCTTCAAGTGGAGGAAAAGAGGGCAGATGGAGAAAGAAAGAAATGTAAGGAGGGAGAGAGAGAGAGAGAGAGAGAGAGAGAGAGAGAGAGAGAGAGAGAGAGAGAGAGAGAGAGAGAGAGAGAGAGAGAGAGAGAGAGAGAGAGAGAGGCGAGAGAGTGATTGTAAGTTGCAGCTTGGAGGCTGCAGCTAAAAACAGCTATTTATTGGATCGATATGAGAGGATGGCAGGATGAAAGATGGGCGGAATGAGAAAGAAGAGGGAGAGATTCAATTCCTGTGCTTCCTCTCCTCCACACGGGCCTCCCTCTTTCAACCAGGACGCTTTAGTATTGATCTGACATAAGAGCCCTGCGTGTAATGTCTGTGTGTATTAGAGAGAAAGAGACAGAGAGAGAGAGAGAGAGAGAGAGAGAGAGAGAGAGAGAGAGAGAGAGAGAGAGAGAGAGAGAGAGAGAGAGAGAGAGAGAGAGAGAGAGAGAGAGGATGCTTGTAGCTGTCACCAGGCCTGACTGAGTGTGTAAATGAGATGGCCTCTCAACTTTGTTTGCTGTGAAGAACCTACAGAAACTCCAGCAAGAAACATCTTCGGAGCAAGACGTCGGAGCTCAACAACGATTAATTTCTAGAAACGTGTTTAGGCGTGAAAAGGACGGTTGTAATGCCTACCTTACCACGACCTACTGTGGGTTTATTTCCCTCATATACTCACTGTTTACTATTTTCTGTAGCCATAGTATGCATAGAGCCACACCGCAGGCTGTCTATAGACTTTCTACAAACATGGCTGAAATACTTGCGCTTCATCCTTGCAGGGTAAACATTGGGGGGGGGGGGGAGTCTTCCCATTGTCTGTATTTTGTCTTTCAACTTAGTGTTTAATAGGTACTGTCATCAGGAACAGCCACACTTGGTCATTTCATTTCATGCACTTGCATACACGAAATAAAACGAAACATCGATTCCCCCAGCCCACAGCAGTGGAACACCAAGACAAAAACTACAAGAGCTACAAGAACACATATATCCAAACTAACACATATATCCAAACTAAACAAAAAAAATCACTGTCCAGGAGAACGAACGCCAGCCAGGATGACTGTCGGAACTGCCGGTCTGCATGGGCTAGCAGTTAGCTTAGCCTGCCCCGCTTCCGCATCCTGTTGGACTGGGCACAGCTCCAGGCAGGGCCGCGGTCCCTGGGCCCACAGGATGCAGCAGACCAAACTCTCCCAGCCGATCCAGCGCCAGCTCTCCCAGCCATCAAACGAAGACAAAACGTAGATGCAGACGTGGACAGACACTTCATGAACGGTACTGGGCGAGGTCGCTGCAAATGTGAATTCGCGCCGCCATCTCCCCACACTTGTACTGGGCGAGGCCGCTGCAAATGTGAATTCGCGCCGCCATCTCCCCACACTTGTACTGGGCGAGGCTGCTGCAAATGTGAATTCGCGCCGCCATCTTCCCACACTTGTACTGGGCGAGGCCGCTGCAAATGTGAATTCGCGCCACCATCTCCCCACATCAGAAGCGGAAAATCATTGGCATGGCTTTGTGTTTGTTGTCAGAGAGCAAAAGAGATTTGACTGATGATCACAAAATGCTGAATTTAACGTTAACCTTGGTTAACCAGTTGGTCTCTTGTGACCCTTGATCAAATAACGTCATTATATTTGTTATTTGACAGCAGAAACATAAAGATATGCCATATGCTAACATGTTATATGCTATGCTGAAATTGGAAATAAGTGAGAACAGACAGAATCACAGAAAGTTGGCTTTTTAACATTGCAGCCAATGGGAAGAAGTAATCTTTAGCCTACGAAGGCTCAGAGGATGTTGTCCGTGGAAAAGGTCTGTCATCGCCTCCATCGTGTTTGTAGAGCAATTCAGAAAGTTAAAAGCAATTCGACGGGATGTGCCAGTCGTTTTCTCTCATCATTTCTGTCATCATGAATCGGTCGAAGTGTAATTCCCTCAAAGTGGCTTCATACACCCGCTCTCAAGCCTGCAGGACAACGTATGCCTTGGCCTTACACTCAGCTGCCGGGAGGAAACCCTGCACCATTTATCCTCACGCACTCTTTCAACTCGGCTGCCGACCTTCACAAAGACACTCGTTGTCTTCCTCGGCTCCACATGGTGATGAAGTGCACGGCCGTAGGCAGCAGCAGTAATGGGCAGAATCAGTACGCTGTAGTGAGTAGGCTCAATAGCTGGGTGAAGATATAGACATGTGTCAAAACACACACAACCACACACACAAGGATTCAAACGGATGAATTTGAGCCCTTTGGTCAGGTAGGATGTGTATCTGAAACTCATCTCCATGAATGGACATGACGTCTCTGACCCAACCTGATCTCCTTCCGGTATAGACTCGCGCTTCCAATTAAATGAATGAACTGAATAATTAAGTGAACAAGCAAATGCAGGCCAGTGAACAGCTTCACTGAAATATTGTAGCGAAAGCGCGTCCCCGCGCTTCAGCATATGCGCTCCCTCACGCCTCTGAGTGCACGCGCTTCCGATGGCCTCACAGTCTCACCATCCCACTTCTGACACCAATGTAACGAATTCGGGGGGGGGGGGGGGCAGCCGGGAACCGCCGCAGCCGGGACGTGAACCTGGGTCTCCCGCACCACGGGCGACTACGTTAACCAGTCGACTAAAGGGTCCGACCCGTTAGCCAAGGGGCTAGCGAGTCTACACATCCGTGGTCGTTACAACATTTACCTGAGCGGAATAAGTTCTCCCCAAAGACACAAAACAGCTTTAGTCTAATTTAATGACTGATGGCTGCGTACCTCCCAAACATGAACCGGAAGTTAAGCATTGTTAATTAGGTCCGAGACTGATCAGATCGGATTGTGGGTCACGAAACACGCGTTCAGTTTATTTTTTCTGAGGCTGATATGACCGTCGTTACGTCACGGTCATCGTTGGTTTGAAATGTTCAAAGTAGTATCTATTTGTTTTTGTTTTTGTTTTTTCACGCTGGCTGACGTAGCGCAGAGTGGGTCCGTTGTGATGTGTGAGACTGGAGTGTTGTGAGAAGGGCACTCCAGCTGCGCTCAGCTCCAGCACTCCTCGTAAGGGAAAAAGAGAAGAGCATTGAAGCGTGGGAGTGGAGCGTTGTGTTGTGTCAGTATTTCCGACTATTGTGATGTGGCTCTCAAGCAAGTGAGCTGAAAGGGGATGTAAGTGTTTTGTCACTCGTGTACACACACACACACACACACACACACACACACACACACACACACACTGGCCTGGCCTAT
This sequence comes from Lampris incognitus, assembly GCF_029633865.1. Lineage (NCBI taxonomy): Eukaryota > Metazoa > Chordata > Actinopteri > Lampriformes > Lampridae > Lampris > Lampris incognitus. The sequence continues at coordinate 99,295,087 of NC_079213.1, read as the reverse complement.
AATCGTCCCTATTTAAAATGCTAATTTCCTCTCTCCCACAGGTCCCTAAACTGTGTTTTAAACTAAATTGCTCATCATAGCAGGTCATTCTGAGCCTAATGAATTCCTGCGCCCCCCCCCCCCCTTTGCGCTCATTGATGCTGCATCGTGGACCAGAGTGGACTTGTGTGTTTTGATCGTCAAAGGTTTTGAAAGCAAAGCCTTCGCCTCCTCGTGCTCTCTCTGTTTCTTTTGTAAATAAAAAACAATAAACACTGCTGAAGTACTGAATTGTGTGTTGTTTCCTGCAATCGCTGGTTCTAAACCTAGACCAACAGAAGAGGAGTGTTTAGGTACAGATGTATATACATAGTGTATAGATGAATAGAGGAGTGTTTAGGTACAGATGTATATACATAGTGTATAGATGAATAGAGGAGTGTTTAGGTATAGATGCCTATACATAGTGTATAGATGAATAGAGGAGTGTTTAGGTATAGATGCCTATACAGAGTGTATAGATGAATAGAGGAGTGTTTAGGTATAGATGTCTATACAGAGTGTATAGATGAACAGAGGAGTGTTTAGGTATAGATGCCTATACAGAGTATATAGATGAATAGAGGAGTGTTTAGGTATAGATGCCTATACAGAGTGTATAGATGAACAGAGGAGTGTTTAGGTATAGATGTCTATACATAGTGTGTAGATGAATAGAGGAGTGTTTAGGTATAGATGTCTATACATAGTGTGTAGATGAATAGAGGAGTGTTTAGGTATAGATGTATATACATAGTGTACAGATGAATAGAGGAGTGTTTAGGTATAGATGTCTATACATAGTGTATAGATGAATAGAGGAGTGTTTAGGTATAGATGTCTATACATAGTGTATAGATGAACAGAGGAGTGTTTAGGTATAGATGTCTATACATAGTGTATAGATGAATAGAGGAGTGTTTAGGTATAGATGTCTATACATAGTGTATAGATGAATAGAGGAGTGTTTAGGTATAGATGTCTATACAGAGTGTATAGATGAACAGAGGAGTGTTTAGGTATAGGTTTCTATACATAGTGTATAGATGAATAGAGGAGTGTTTAGGTATAGATGTCTATACAGAGTGTATAGATGAATAGAGGAGTGTTTAGGTATAGATGTCTATACAGAGTGTACAGATGAATACAGGAGTGTCTAGGTATAGATGTCTATACAGAGTGTATAGATGAATAGAGGAGTGTTTAGGTATAGATTTCTATACATAGTGTATAGATGAATAGAGGAGTGTTTAGGTATAGATGTCTATACAGAGTGTATAGATGAATACAGGAGTGTTTAGGTATAGATGTCTATACATAGTTGAATAGAGGAGTGTTTAGGTATAGATGTCTATACAGAGTGTATAGATGAATAGAGGCGTGTTTAGGTATAGATGTCTATACAGAGTGTATAGATGAATACAGGAGTGTTTAGGTATAGATGTCTATACATAGTTGAATAGAGGAGTGTTTAGGTATAGATGTCTATACAGAGTGTATAGATGAATAGAGGAGTGTTTAGGTATAGATGTCTATACAGAGTGTATAGATGAATGGAGGAGTGTTTAGGTATAGATGTCTATACATAATGTATAGATGAATAATGTCTCAATAGTGACTGGGAACTTTGTTTTTTCAACATACATTGGGGACATCCGATATGTAAAATGGCATATCTCTGGTTCTGTTTGGACTAGAACAATAATATTGGTATCTCTGGAAAGGTAACATTCTCCTTTGTTTTGGCATAATGGCTGATATGAAATTTAGGGAGGCCATAACGTCTATGCCTGCCATGGCCACTACGGGGTTAATTTTCAGTGGCTCCATATCCAAATTTCTTCTACAAACCCCAATTCCAATCAAGTTGGGACGTTGTGTAAAACGTAAATAAAAACAGAATACAATGATTTGCAAATTCTTTTTGACTTATATTCAGTTGAATACACTACAAAGACAAGATATTTAATGTTCAAACTGACAAACGTCACTGTTTTTTGCAAATATTCACTCATTTTGAATTTGATGCCTGCAACACGTTTCAAAAAAGCTGGGACAGGGGCATGTTTACCACTGTGTTACATCACCTTTCCTTTTAAAGACACTCAATAAGCATTTGGGAGTTGAGGACACTAATTGTTGAAGCTTTGTAGGTGGAATTCTTTCCCATTCTTGCTTGATGTACGACTTCAGTTGCTCAACAGTCCGGGGTCTCCGTTGTCGTATTTTGCGCTTCATAATGCACCACACATTTTCAATGTGGGACAGGTCTGGACTGAAGGCAGGCCAGTCCAGTACCCGCACTCTTTTACTACGAAGCCACGCTGTTGTAACACGTGCAGAATGTGGCTTGGCATTGTCTTGCTGAAATAAGAAGGGACGTCCCTGAAAAAGACGTCGCTTGGATGGCAGCATATGTTACTCCAAAACCTGTATGTACCTTTCAGCATTAATGGTGCCTTCACAGATGTTCAAGTTACCCATGATGCCATGGACACTAACACACCCCCATACCATCACAGATGCTGGCTTTTGAACTTTGCGCTGATAACAATCTGGATGGTCCTTTTCCTCTTTAGCCCGGAGGACACGATGTCCATGATTTCCAAAAACAATTTGGAATGTGGACTCATCAGACCGCAGCACACTTTTCCACTTTGCATCAGTCCATCTCAGATGAGCTCGGACCCAGAGAAGCCGACTGCGTTTCTGGGTGTTGTTGATATATGGTTTTCGCTCTGCATGGTAGAGTTTTAACTTGCACTTGTAGATGTAGCGACGAACTGTGTTAACCGACGATGGTTTTCCGAAGTGCTCCTGAGCCCATGTGGTAATATCCTTTACAGAAGGATGTCGGTTTTTAATGCAGTGCCGCCTGAGGGGTCGAAGGTCACGGGCATCCAATGTTGGTTTTCGGCCTTGCTTGTGAACGAATGAGCCTTTCAGGGATGCTCCTTTTATACCCAATCATGACTCACCTGTTTCCAATCAACCTGTTCACCTGTGGAATGTTCCAAACAGGTGGTTTATGAGCATTCCTCAACTTTCCCAGTCTTTTGTTGTCCCTGTCCCAGCTTCTTTGGAACGTGTTACAGGCATCAAATTCAAAATGAGTGAATATTTTGAACATTAAATATCTTGTCTTTGTAGTGTATTCAATTGAATATAGGTCGAAAAGGTTTTGCAAATCATTGTATTCTGTTTTTATTCATGTTTTACACAACGTCCCAACTTCATTGGAATTGGGGTTTGTAAATATATAAAGCTACATATGTACCAAGTTTGATGCTTTTATCACAAAATGCACAATTTTTATGCTGAGCTGCCCCACTAAGAGACTATAATCTGTACTGTGAGGAAACATTTTGTTAGTGGGGAAGTTGGTAGGCTAAGGTTTATGACACCACATCTACAAAAACAATACCGCCTCACAGTCATAAATCCCCTATCTACTGCCCAGGCACACCTAACCATCGGCCTTCTACACCGTCCAACCCGTGATCTATGTGGCATTTAACAGGGAATGGGTATAAAGGAAGGCGACACGGTGGCGCAGTGGTTAGCGCGGTCGCCTCACAGCAAGAAGGTCCTGGGTTCTAGCCTCGGGGGAGTCCAACCTTTGGGGTTGTCCTGGGTCGTCCTCTGTGTGGAGTTTGCATGTTCTCCCCGTGACTGCGTGGGTTTCCTCCGGGGGCTCCGGTTTCCTCCCACAGTCCAAAGACATGTAGGTCAGGTGAATCGGCCATACTAAATTGTCCCTAGGTGTGTGTGCATGCGTGCGTGTGTGCGTGTGTGTACATACACACAGGGTGTTGTGATGCGTCTAGTGCAGCAGTGTGTAGTTGGAGGGAAGGTGCATGTGTTCTTCCAACCCGCTTGTGTCCCTCCTGCCCTTAGCTTGCTGCCGCTGGCTAGCCTTTGTGGCGAATAGGGAAGCATGCTAGCGTGTAAGCCTTCCCTTGCCAGTACATAGCCTCTCCTTCACCAAGACTCCTGCCAGGCCTCCCTGTGGCCACACGTGGTAACTGGGGTCTTGCGGCCCCAGGCTAAATTGGCAGGGGATCTCGGAGCAGCAGTGGGCCCCAGAGATATGGTGTGCAGGCCCACCCTGGTGGACACGCCCTGGCACCTATCAACCACTGCCCCGCTGCCTTGTGGGTGAGTCTGGGAAGACATAAGGCTAAGGGAGCTTACCCCAACATAAAAGCAAGCTGTGGCGGCACGCTTCCAGGCGGTTTCCGAAAAACTGGATTTCCGGCAGCCCCCTGCAGTTGTGTGGGAGGTGCCGGTCGTCTAGGGATCCCCCTTGCCATCGGAACCATCTCCTCTACAATCAAGTCATGTGGCGTTGGAAGAAGCGCACCCCCCATGCCACTTTAAAAACCATCTCTGCGCAGGTATCTTCTGCTATCTGAGTCCTCAAAGGACCCACAAATAGAAGAAGATGGTCATCATCGGGCACGATGGACAACCAGCAAGCAAGCAAGTGCGTGTGTGTGTGTGTGTGTGTGTGTGTGTGTGTGTGGGCGGGCCCTGTAATGGCCTGGCGGCCTGTCCAGGGTGTCTCCCCACCTGCCGCCCAATGACTGCTGGGATAGGCTCCTGCGATCCGACTTCGGATAAGCGGTTTGGATAATGGATGGATGGATGGATGGATGGTGGTATTCGTGAAATCATCAATGATGAGGCAATTCTGCTTAAAAGCTAACTTTCGGACACAGATAGCTGAGTTACCTGAGCTCTCCGTTAGATGCAAATCGTTTACAGAGTGTAAAAAGTTGCTTGACTTCTCTGTATAATGATGGTGTAAACATGGTCAGAGAGAACGCATTTAACACACAAATATATCAGCACTGGTACTACCCAACACACAGCACACACACAAAAATCTTAGAAAACACATACAGTATCTATAGATGCACACACAAAGACTTGTGCAGACAGATTTGTGCAGACACACACACACACAAAACACGTATAGCTTATAGAGCATCTTCTCACCCTGAAGCACACTGCAATGCTCAGGATACGCAAAGCAGGATTCAGGATAGTGGGTGGATGCTGGACACACACACACACACACACACACACACACACACACACACACACACACACACAACCACATACTACATTATGCTTTCATGAAAAAAAGGAACCGTATGTAAATTTCTTACTCATTTTCTAACTCTTGGTGGTGCACTCAACTTCTTTTTTGTTGTTGCCTGAAGCTTTTTTTTTCTTTTCTGGTTCTATATAAGTATGTTTCAGGCTTATAGGAGCCCTCTCTGAATCCTTTCATTCCACCTTTCATCTATTGCTGAAATCTGCAGCGGAGCTTAAAAACACAGCTCGCTCTTGTCCTTCACCATTGTACGCGCGTGCACGAACACGTGCACGCACGCAAACACACAAACACACACAAATACACACACACAGGCACACACATAAACACAGTGTAAGAGGACTGCACAGAAAATAGTCATAGGTAATGATTATGAATCAGCGTAATTTCCCTTTGCAGCCCTGCAACACGACAGAGGAAACCGTTCTCTGGGAGATGGGGGAAAGATGGAGGGAGTGGCGGGCAGAGGGAGATTAATGAGAGGGGCCGAGATGAATGACCAAGGAGGGAATGGGGGGTGGGGGTGGGGGTGGGGAGTCGACCACACCGAGAAAACAGAGGGTACCAGCAAGAGAACAGAGGAAGTGTTTGAACATTTTTTTGCTGTTTCACTGTCTTCCCCTGATGGGCATCGTCTTCTCGCTAGGGCTGTGTATTGGCGAGAATCTGGCGATACGATACGTATCACGACACAGGTGGTTACGGTTCAATATATCGCGATATATTGCGATACTGTAAGAAAGGCAATGTATTGCGATTTCGTAGGCCTGTGCTCTTTGTGCTTATGCTACTTCCTGTCTCAGTTTACGTTGTTGCAGCGGTTGGAGTGGGAGAGTCAAATGGCTGAAGATAGATTACAACACTGCTATCTAGCGGTCGTGGGGTTACACACGACACAAAATGTTTGTCATGAACCTTCACATGTAAACAATTAAAATCGATATAGTGGTTTTGAGAATCAATACAGTATCACACAAGATAATATTGTGATGTTCGAGTGTATCGACTTTTTCTTACACCCCTACTTCTCCCAGGGAACGTTGCGTGGGATTGAGAACAACGGGGAGCATGTGGAAGGAGAGGACAGATGGTCTTGCATGAAGGAGATGGAGAGACCGTAAATGGTGTTCCTCACCGTAGTGGACTGAGCAGTTATTTGTTGGCACGGCCAAGCCAGGATGCCACTGATGTGGTGTAAGCGGCAGATTTAGACTTTATTGACAGCTGTGACGTTTTACTTTATGCTCAGCGATAAATCAGCGCAACGGTGCCATACCACAGCAGCACTACAGACATGTGAGGTATGGTGCTATTTGCAGTCGTTCAACAAGAAATCAATCGGAGACGGTGAGACCGCTGACAGGGCCCCTCCTCTCTCGTTGCTTTTAGGTGAGCTGCAGTGTACTACTTCACTATAAACATATATATAAACAAGTGTGTTCACGTTTTATGGACACTTACGTATTTCAACACTGTCTCCTTCCACACGTCATGGACGCACGTGCATTTCCTTCAGGAAATCAGGCTTGTTAGGCCTCAAACAGGAGACTAGTGTTACTACTACTGATATTTCTACCACTACTAGCAATAATAATCATAGCAACCATGACCATAATAATAATAATGATATGGGCCCAGAAGACATCTGTGGAGCGGCACCCACCGCAAGGGGGAGCTAAAAGAAGTCTGATGATTTCGGGACCCACACCAACAGCACCCTAACCAATGATAAAGTGTGGGTGGGCAATCTTATCCAGAAAGGGCCAGTGTGGGTGAAGGTTTTTTTTCCACCAACACCTGATCCCACTAATCAACCAGAGTCTTTGCTGAGGAACTTGATTAGGCGACACATGTGTGTAATTGCTTGGTTGGAACAAAAACCTTCATCTACACTGGCCCTCACTGGATAAGATTGCCCACCCCTGTGTATGTTTGTATGTGTATGTGCGCACCCGCGTTAACGTGCGTGATTGTATTTCCTACGTGAACTCATGGAGAAGAACCCAGCTGGGCAGGAAGTCATCCCTGATCTTGGTCTCAATCACTACATGGTCACCCTGACTAGAAATTTTGGGGATTGAGCCGAGAACCACAGAAATTGACAGCACAATCTACGACTACTACTACTACTACTTTTGGCTGCTCTCGTTAGGGGTCGCCACAGCGGATCATCCGTTTCCATCTCTTCCTGTCCTCTGCATCTTCCTCTGTCACACCAGCCACCTGCATGTCCTCCCTCACCATATCCATAAACCTCCTCTTTGGCCTTCCTCTTTTCCTCTTCCCTGGCAGCTCCATATTCAGTATCCCTCTCCCAATATATCCAGCATCTCTCCTCCACACATGTCCAAACCATCTCAATCTCGCCTCTCTTGCTTTGTCTCCGAACCGTCCAACCTGAGCTGTTCCTCTAATATACTCGTTCCTAATCCTGTCCTTCTTCGTCATTCCCAACAAAAATCTTAGCATCTTCAACTCTGCCACCTCCAGCTCCGCCTTCTGTCTTTTCATCAGTGCCACTGTCTCCAAACCATATAACATAGCTGGTCTCACAACCATCTTGACAGCATGATGTTCTGGCGACCCCAAGAGATGACGAGCCAACCAAGGCCTAGAAGATGGCCGTTGGTCGTTTGAGTCATCTCGAGATCATAGGAATGAAGAATCATGTGTGTGTGTCGACCCCTGTTGGCTTTTCTCTGCTACACAGCCGATGAGGTGGTACCATATTCAACTGTAAAGTTGTGCCTCTACTCTACATTTCAAACGGTTAACACATCACATTCCCAGAGGAGGGAAGCTAATCTAAAACGGTGGATTATGTCAGGGGATGCTTTAGCTAGAGTTAATCCTTCGCTCCTGTCTGACCACCACCCTGTTTCTTCGATGACGGGCTGAGACCGGAGAAGATGACGTGTCAGTCCGGGCGCGCAGGGAGATGTTTTAAGTAGGGGGGCTGCCAACTATCCAGCAAACATGCGCGTGTGGGCCCACTGTGGGTAGGTATGGGTTTACTGTGGGGCAATGTGGGCAGGGGCAAACCAGCACTAATCCCACATGGGCCCCATGTGGTTAGCCCACACGGGGCCCACAGTAGTTTTGCCCTTTGAGGCCCCTATGTTGGCTTACTGTGGGCAAGCCCAACCGTGCTCTTGCCCACAGTAAGCCCATATGGGCCCCATGTGGATCAGCCCACACGGGGCCCACAGCAGTTTTGCCCTTTGAGGCCCCCATGAGGGTTTTCTGTGGGCAACCCACTGTGGTCTTGCCCACAGTAAGCCCACATGGGCCATCTGTGGGTTAGCCCATGCGGGGCCCACGGCAGTTTTGACCTTTGAAGTCAACCCCCTGTTGACAGTACAGTTAAAATGTTTTAAGATTAAAACCGCTTTAGGGTAAGCGGTACTCAAACTTTTTATTTACCGCCCATGCCCAATGCTCCATATAGTCAGACCTCTGCAAAAATTACAGTAAAATGTAAACAAGTTGTCCAAGGTATAACCGGTCCATCCCATACTTAACTAAAACTGCCCATCCAACAAGACAAGTACCGTCTCAGCTTTTTGGTTTGTCGCAGCTGTTTCATATTATAGTTAAGAGAAAGAACACTAGTTTTTTGTTAATTTTTTGTCCCTTAAATGCTCCCATAGAGAAGCTCATGCTGTTTTTTTAACCAACTTAATTACAGATTAACTATTACTCATAGCTTTACAATTTTAATAATTTTGAACCATCAGAAATTTAGCGAACATACACACACAGCAGCTTATTGTAGTCTCATATAGTCTGCAATACATCTGACATGTTGTGCATGTGTGCAGTAATAAACTTGACACACTCCATCACTCTAGCAGTACACAAGTAAATATAGCCTATTCATGGGTTTCACGTCATTTGAGTGGTGCGTCACACCGCCATCTTGAGGACCAATGGATGCCAAGATGCCTTCGATCTGTTGTGCTGTGGGTTGTGACCACAAAAAGTCACAAACAAATGGATTACAATTTTACAGAATCCCTAAAAACTATGATCGTCGAAATAAATGGATCGCAGCGATCAAAAGGGGCCACTGGATTCCCACAGAACACTCCAGGCTATGCAGTGAGCACTTTGTTTCGGGTAAGTAGCTGACGTTAGCTAGCTAACGTTAGCTAGCTGGCTACCGCGTTAGCTTCATAGCCTTGTAACAAGACAGTCTTGTTGCAAGGCTAGCTAGCTTCATAGATGTGTCCTGTGCACCGATGCTAATATGACATTTATCAACAGACTGTCACTTAACCTTCCTGTAAAGACAAACAGTCTTTTCGTTTTTACATGATTAATTTTGACGTCCTTTATCCATCCTGCGGTGAAGTAGCGGTAGGCTTCAGTGCTTTTGAAGGCTCTCAGTGCTTCACCTGAGCATGGCGAGGGATTGTGGACGAGGTACACGTAAACGTCGTGAAACGTAAAATTAGGAAGATCTATAGCAGACTGAAGTGGGGTTAATTGGTCTTTGGATAGAAGATAAGGATCCAATTCTAAAAACTCGATTTTTTGCAGATAACGCTGCTTCTCCTCCGTGGTTAAGTGAGCGATTCTGGACAGTCTTTCAAACTTCCCGGGGACCGCGGTCCTCAAGATGGCGGTCATAGCAACAAAAACCACGTGACTGAAGCCCATAGGGCTTGGTCACGAGGTGGTGCCAATCCTCATTACTTTTAATACTCCAAGAAGTTGGATTTGGGTAGTTTAATTTGAATTTTGTCCCGCCTGAGTCCACGGAACAATCAAAATGTCAGTTTACCTAAATAAAAAAACACGGTCACATACAGATAATTTTGGCTTTACTTGCCCAGGTTTCGAGACATCACCGGGATAGAGACGGAGGAAGGAGCAGAGGGAGCAAAAAATAAATAGATTTAATGTTTGGGTTTTTTTTTTTTTTTTTAGATTTAATGTTCTTATTGTGTTCAAATGTGGTTCTATGTTTGTTGCTCTGTTTTATAAAAGCATTTAATTTGGTATATAGTTTTGTTTTTCAATTCCAATTTTCAATAAATTCTTTCTTCGTATAATTCATATTTTCTTCATTTTTTTGTTTGAGCTGGCTGTCAATAAATGTCACTAGCATAGCAGGTACACATAGGCCCTATGGGCCCGTGTGGGACCATTGCTCCCAGCCCAAAGTGTGGGCATACTATGGGCATGCTGCGGGCCCACAATGGGTCCCACTGAGGGCCCACTCTGCTTAGTGTGGGCAGCCCACTGACTCAGCCCACTGGGGCCCCACCAGGGGCCTTTCGTGTGCGGCCCACACGTGCCCCGCATTTTATGCAGGTAACAGGGCCCACTGTTCCTGCGCGCAGTGGCCCCACATGGGCCCCAAAGAAGCATGTTTGCTGGGTATAACGAAAAGTATTGTGGCAAGCCGGCGTGGAAGAATGAGTGGAGAGACAGAGATCTCATTTTAATTACAACTCCCGTGCCCCATAACCCGCACGATCCCGGGAGCGCTCTTTAATTCACACCGGTCAGAATGGACCAGACCTGACAAGGTGGTAACGAGTCTCCTCTACTACTACTTTCGGCTGCTCCCGTTAGGGGTCGCCACAGCGGATCATCCCTTTCCATTTCTTCCTGTCTTCTGCGTCTTCCTCTGTCACACCAGCCACCTGCATGTCTTCCCTCACTACATCCATAAACCTCCTCTTTGGCCTTCCTCTTCTCCTCTTCCCTGGCAGCTCCATATTCAGCATCCTTCTCCCAATATACTCAGCATCTCTCCTCCACACATGTCCAAGCCATCTCAATCTTGCCTCTCTTGCTTTGTCTCCAAACCGTCCAACCTGAGCGGTCCCTCTAATATAATCGTTCCTAATCCTGTCCTTCTTCGTTACTCCCAGTGAAAATCTTAGCATCTTCAACTCTGCCACCTCCAGCTCCGCCTCCTGTCTTTTCGTCAGTGCCACTGTCTCCAAACCATATAACATAGCTGGTCTCACAACCATCTTGTAAACTTTCCCTTTAACTCTTGCTGATACCCTTCTGTCGCAAATCACTCCTGACACTCTTCTCCACCCACTCCAACCTGCCTGCACTCTCTTTTTCACCTCTCTACTGCACTCCCCGTTACTTTGGACAGTTGACCCCAAGTATTTAAACTCAAATGCCTTTGTCACCTCCACTCCTTGCATCCTGACCATTCCACTGTCCTCTCTCTCATTCACGCATAGGTATTCCGTCTTGCTCCTGACTTTCATTCCTCTTCTCTCCAGTGCATACCTCCACCTCTCCAGGCTCTCCTCAACCTGCACCCTACTCTCGCTACAGATCACAATGTCATCCGCGAACATCATCGTCCATGGAGACTCCTGCCTGATCTTGTCCGTCAACCTGTCCATCACCATTGCAAACAAGAAAGGGCTAAGAGCCGATCCTTGATGTAATCCCACCTCCACCTTGAACCCATCTGTCATTCCAACCGCACACCTCACCATTGTCACACTTCCCTCATACGTATCCTGCACCACTCCTACATACTTCTCTGCAACTCCTGACTTCCTCATACAATACCACACCTCCTCTCTCGGCACTCTGTCATAAGCTTTCTCTAAATCTACAAAGACACAATGCAACTCTTTCTGGCCTTCTCTATACTTCTCAATCAACATTCTCAAAGCAAACATCGCATCTGTGGTGCTCTTTCGTGGCATGAAACCATACTGCTGCTCGCTGATCGTCACCTCTCCTCTTAACCTAGTTTCTATTACTCTTTCCCAAATCTTCATGCTGTGGCTGATCAACTTTATACCTCTGTAGTTGTTACAGTTCTGCACATCGCCCTTGTTCTTGAAAATCGGTACCAGTATGCTTCTTCTCCACTCCTCAGGCATCCTCTCACTTTCCAGGATTGTGTTAAACAATCTAGTTAAAAACTCCACTGCCATCTCTCCTAAACATCTCCATGCCTCCACAGGTATGTCATCAGGACCAACTGCCTTTCCACTCTTCATCCTCTTCATAGCTGCCCTCACTTCCTCCTTGCTAATCCGCTGAACTTCCTGATTCACTATCCCTACATCATCCAACCTTCTCTCTCTCTCATTTTCTTCATTCATCAGCCCCTCAAAGTATTCCTTCCACCTTCTTAGCACACTCTCCTCGCTTGTCAGCACATTTCCATCTCTATCCTTGATCGCCCTAACTTGCTGCACATCCTCTGCAGCTTGGTCCCTCTGTCTAGCCAATCGGTACAAGTCCTTTTCTCCTTCCTTAGTGTCTAATCTGTCATACAACTCACCATACGCCTTTTCCTTTGCCTTTGCCACCTCTCTCTTTGCTTTACGCTGCATCTCCTTGTACTCCTGTCTACTTTCTTCATCTCTCTTACTATCCCACTTCTTCTTTGCCAACCTTTTCCTCTGTATAATTTGCTGTACTTCCTCATTCCACCACCAAGTCTCCTTGTCTTCCTTCCTCTGTCCTGATGACATACCAAGTACCTTCCTAGCTGTCTCCCTCACTATTTCTGCAGTGGTTTTCCAGCCATCTGGCAACTCTTCACTACCACCCAGTGCCTGTCTTAACTCCTGCCTGAACTCCACACAACAGTCTTCCTTCTTCAACTTCCACCATTTGATCTTCGGCTGTGTCTTCACTCGCTTCCTCTTCTTGGTCTCTAAAGTCATCCTACAGACCACCATCCGATGCTGCCTAGCTACGTTCTCCCCTGTCACCACCTTGCAGTCTCCAATCCCTTTTAGATGGCGCCTTCTACATAAGATATAGTCCACCTGTGTGCACTTTCCTCCACTCTTGTACGTCACCCTGTGTTCCTCCCTCTTCTTGAAATATGTATTCACCACAGCCATTTCCATCCTTTTCGCAAAATCCACCACCATCTGTCCTTCCACATTTCTCTTCTTGACTCCATACCTTCCCATCACCTCCTCATCACCTCTGTTCCCTTCACCAACATGTCCATTGAAGTCGGCTCCAATCACCACTCTCTCCTCCTTGGGTACCCTCTCCACCATGTCGTCCAACTCATTCCAGAATTCTTCTTTTTCATCCATCTCACACCCAACTTGCGGGGCATATGCGCTGATAACATTCAGCAATAAACCTTCAATTTCCAGCTTCATACTCATCACTCTGTCTGACACTCTCTTCACCTCCAGCACGCTCTTGACATACTCTTCCTTCAGAATTACCCCTACCCCTTTACTCCTCCCATTCACACCATGGTAGAAGAGTTTGAAGCCACCTCCGATACTCCTGGCCTTACTCCCCTTCCACCTGGTCTCTTGCACACACAGTATGCCTACCTTTCTTCTTTCCATCATGTCAGCCAGCTCTCTCCCTTTACCAGTCATAGTGCCAACATTCAAAGTTCCAACTCTCACCTCCACATGCCTACCCTTCCTCCTCTCTAGCTGCCTCTGGACATGCTTTCCCCCTCTCCTTCTCCTTCGCCCAACAGTAGCATAGTTTCCACTGACACCCTGCTGGTTATCAGTACCGGTGGCGGTCGTTGTTAACCCGGGCCTCGACCGATCCGGTATGTAAGTCTTATTTATGATCCGCATATTTGATTTGGCAAAGATTTTACGCCGGATGCCCTTCCTGACGCAACCCTCCCCATTTGTCCGGCCTGGGACCGGCACTAAGGATGCACTGGCTTGTGCATCCTCAGCGGCTGGGTTTAACGGATGTGAGCCTGAAGTGGCCCACGTGTATAATAGTGTAGCGAATTCGGGGGACAACGCAACCACAGGAACTGCCGCGGCCGGGACGCGAACCCGTGTCGCCCGCACCGCAGGAGACATCGCTAACCGCTAGACTAAAGGGGCAGAAGGTGGTAACGAGTCTCCCCTATCTCAAAAGTGGCAACATCAGTCCCAGTCACGGTCCTACAGTCAGTTAGTCAGTAAACGGTCTCCTACTTAGTCTGAGTCGAACCCCCAAAACAACAGCACAAGAATAACCACAACATGAACACCACATCATTAAAACACAATTTTAAATCTAACATCAACAGCCCCATCAGCCATTGCGCTCCCCAAGCGCAGAACGACCGCCGACAGTCAGAGCGACCGCCTCCCCCGGTCGCTACAGTATAACGTCACTGTTTTGTTTGTAAAGTGCGTGTGTAGCAGATTTGGAATGGTTTACTCACTTTATTGTTAAAAATGTACATTCCGGGCGTCCGGGTGGCGTAGCGGTCTATTCCGTTGCCTACCAACATGGGGATCGCCAGTTCGAATCCCAGTGTTACCTCCGGCTTGGTCGGGCGTCCCTACATACACAATTGACCTTTCGCAAAGTCCCGCCCCCCTTAGTTACTGTTGCTATGCCCGTCAAGCATTTAAGAACTATCCAGGAAGTAGCCGGAAAACACCAAAACATGAAGGAAGAAATCAGCGCATTGTGGGTAAAAGTAACAGTAATAATACTGTAACCGAGGGTTTGTAGATGTCGCCTATACTGTATGAAACTAAAAAATAACAAATACGGAGGTTCCACTTTCACACGAGGATCACTTTATTTGGATTCTTCACCCAACAGAACTCCACAGCAACAACACTGCGTACAGCACTTCCGCTCTCTCTTCAGCCTTCAAAACAAGAGCTCAAGGCATATACTGTGGCAACAGCTTATAACAGGAACTTAAAATCACTGACAGGCTAAGTCCAGAAAAATAGGTTACATACCTCCCCTCCTACAAAAAGAAACGTCCTCGTTTCAAAACAGTAACACTATAAGCGCAAAAAAACACAGGCTTGTCCAAAACATTATCAACCTGTCCTCCTAAGTATACATATATAAAGCAGAAAACACACACTGAAACCAAAAAAGTGCATATCAATCTGCGAACCCCAGAAGGAACCCAACACCATAAAACAAAATCTTAACAATAACATTATGCATGTTATCCCTCACGTTGCTGGCGAACGGCTTTTCTCCACGTCGCTCTCTGTAGTTATAGTCCAGCGGATCCTCGTATTTCCATATGTTGCTCCTCAATTATCTCAGAAGACAGCAGCAAGATGAGTGAAGTCTTCGTGCACACACCGCGCCGGGTTTCCGACACGACGAAGCTCCGCCGTTGCTAGCTGAGACTAACTGAGAAGCTAACTGACTCTCCGAACCTTTCTTTTCGGTAATTTAAACGTCTTTCTTTTGCGGGACGTTGGCACAAGCATCCCACCGCTGCCACCAATGTAACCGAGGGTTTGTAGATGTCGCCTATACTGTATGAAACTATAAAATAACAAATACGGAGGTTCCACTTTCACACGAGGACCACTTTATCTGGATTCCTCCCCCAACAGAACTCCACAGCAACAACACTGCGTACAGCACTTCCGCTCTCTCTTCAGCCTTCAAAAGAAGAGCTCAAGGCATATACTGTGGAAACAGCTTATAACGGGAACTTAAGATCACTAACAGGCTAAGTCCAGAAAAATAGGTTACAATACGTTGGCTGTATTAGCTATCAATAATAGCTAGTAGCAAGCTTAGCTTGGAGCAGACAGGTATTTTTGTTGATTTTGGATGGATTAAGCTGGCCATGGGGTCTGCTATACTGCGAAATCTATTGCCGACATTGCGCTCCTTGCATTCTGGGTTTCGGGAAGGGAAAGAAAATTACACCCTTCTTTTCAGATATCTAGTATCTGATTTGCAGATCCCACAGGCACACCGTTTCAGCATTTTGCTGTGTGTTTGAAAGCTTGACGGACAGTTGCTAAGGTAGGATTGGACAAGCACCGTTCTGGGGCGGTACTTTGCGAAAGGTCAATTGGCCGTGTCTGCGGTTGGGAAGCGGGATGTGGGTGTGTCCTGGTCGCTGCACTAGCGCCCCCTCTGGTTGGTTGGGGTGCCTGTTCGGGGGGGAACTGGGGGAATACGCCTATTTCACGCTGCGGCCATCTTGGATTTTAAAAAAACCAAGTGGTGGGAATTTAGCCACGCCCCTTCTTACTCAATCGCAAATCAATGCAGCCGGAGCCAGCAGCAAACATGCTTTGGACTACCAACCTCGAGCACCTACCGTCTTTTACCACAATATGAAAACTAAGCTGGATCTTTTCTTTTTCGAGTACTTTCTGCCTCTCCTGTGCCAGTGAGGAGAGACATACACACAGGGCTGTATTCAAAGAAGCTGTTTAATCACAATAAAATAAAAAATAAGATACATTTCATTTTTATACTGTACATTCAATATTTATACATTAGATTGTCCCATCTACAATATTTTCATTCTTTGTCCTTTAACTTTAACAAAACTGTTGGTTCATTTTAAACTAAAATATGTTCGGTCAACTGTCATTCTTTTGTAGCAATAAACTGGAACTCACTACCAACTCAAATCATCAATTGTTTACTAAACTAAGATAGTGATTGCTCATCTCAAGGTGTGGGCTAAAAAATGGGACTGTACTGAAATGAAGTTAAATATGTTTCAATCTATCTAAGGTTTGTGTGCACTATTTTCTTGTCAGCTGAATTTAACAAAGGTTTAAAACAGTGGTCCCTGAAAATTTGTTAGGAGAGCACACACAGTCCACAGTTGGTTGACTGTTCCACATAGTGAAAGGGGTATGACTCCATCAAAAATGTGGTACTCCTTTATGCGTCTTATTGACCGTTCGACGTGTATTCTCAAGCCAGCAATACTCTGTGTGTCTGTGAGCTCATCACAGCTAAACTGTCCACTTGGGCCTAAAAATGCAGGGATGACAAGTTTTACATCTATTTCATCGAGCAGGTCTTTGATAAGGAAGCCCTTATCGGCCATGACCTCATCACATGACTCTAAGAGGTCCAGAACACCTGACCTCTTAGTTATCTCCTTATCAGAAATACATCCTGTGTATAGATTACTTACCAGGCTAACTGACCCTGAGGGAGTGATCCCAATTAGGGATTTCAGTGTAGTGTTACTTTTATAATGGGAGTATGTCATGGTGTTCAAAACCTTTGAACTAGCTGTCTCGATGCGGATCTCTGTGCAGTCTAGTATCACTCTTGTTTTTGGGTAGAATTCCCTGAATACTGGTGGCATTAGCTCGTCTACTGCTGCTCTACTAGGCCATATTGGGAGGGTCCCTAACATAAAGAGCAAATAGTTGGCCAACGTCGTACAGTTCCTGCTGACTGTGGCCGGCGACACATTGAATCGTACAGATAAATCCAGAGCAAAAAAGCCCTGCCTCACACGGCACAAGAACAGGAAAAACTGATCAATCAGCGATAAATGCTCCGCATGGAAGCCAGACACAGAAATGTGTTATGGCTGTTCCTTTGCATTTGAGTCCATCGCACCATGGACTCTGCAGTAGGCTGTAAAGCTAGGAAGAGTGCTTTGAGGGTGTGGTAATCCTTAAAACCAGTGTAAAACCTGATCAGATTGGGCGCACACTGGAAGCGTTCTAGACCAAAACGCTCACTTTTTAGCTTTTTATTTTCGTCCTCCAGGAAAGCGATGTGTTTCTTTACTGCGTCAAGCTGGTCTTCCACAGAAAGGGGCTTCACGTCGTAGTCATGATCAGGTAGAGTCGCCCAAACCTCACTGGACACATGAGGATATGTCATACATGTGGGAAGCAATATAAATCCACACATTTTCCTCTTATCAAGATGATGTGTCAGAACAGAGCTATCCACTATTGAAAGATTAGTGAGTATATATATATATATATATATATACATATTATACAATGCAGTAATCTACATGTTTGAAAAATTGTATTGTACTGACAGTACAACTGCTGGTACACAGCAGTATGACATGTTGCTTCCAGCAGTGTTTTCAAAGAAGTAAGAAGGGGGCGTGGTTAAGTTCCCACCGCTTGGTTTTTTTTTAAAATCCAAGATGGCCGCGGCGTGAAATGGGCGCATAGA
Source organism: Lampris incognitus (assembly GCF_029633865.1). Lineage (NCBI taxonomy): Eukaryota > Metazoa > Chordata > Actinopteri > Lampriformes > Lampridae > Lampris > Lampris incognitus. Next base: position 99,277,056 of record NC_079213.1, on the reverse strand, counting down.
GTGAGCCTCCCACGCGCTACGTCCTCCTGGCGAAACCATGGATGTATTGGAGTAGAACGGCGCCGCCGCTCAGCCTTGCAGCTAATTTTTTCCAGTGGTCACTCGCGGTATTGCAGCGAAAAATCCCCCGCTGCCCAAAAACCATTTTCCCCGTAGACCACCATTGTAAAAGAGACGCCTGTTAAACTGTTGATCGGACACCTGCAGCTATAGTCATGGTGAAATATTACTCTTTGTATTGTATAGTTTTAAACCACGGGGTTTTAATCTTTTCTAAAAAGGCGCGAAAAAACAACAGGTTTCTGGGATTGCGTTGTCTTTTTTGCTTTTAATATTTCATATATTTAAGCTATGCGGGGGATTCTGCATCAATAATTCAGACATAGCAGTGAGTACGACGACGGACGTGTTGCCTACGTGCAGTATAGTTAGGAGGCTGCTCCCAGGCCTTTCCACTACATGTGTCAGACCATCAAACCATGCAAACTTGCCCTGTCACCGCCTCGTGCACATTAGCTCGTTTCTGCTCGCCAGTTGCGGGAGTGGGAGCGTTGCATGCAGAGTGATTTATGGTTAATGGCAAAATGTTAAATAGGCTGCATATCTTAGATGGGCAATGTGTGTGCGTTTTTGGTTTGTGTGTATGTTGCATGTTTGAGAAGGAGAGGGAGCTGGAGAGAGAGAGTGGTGAGTGGGACAGACAGATTCAAAGGAGAGTGAGAGGGAAAATGAGAAGGAGAAAGAGAGAAAAAGGAGAGCGACAGAGGCGAGCGAGAGAGAAATAAATAAGATTGGGGGAGATGTAGCGATGGAAAGAGGAGGGTGAAGGAGATTGGAAGAGAGAAATGGAGAGAGCGAGGCTGCATTCCACAGTGCGTGGCATTTACTGCACACGTGATGATGAGTGATGAGTTTGGTTGCGCGTGTGTTTTGCGCATGCGTGTGTGTGCGCATGTGTGTATGTGTGTGCGCGCGCGTGCATACATGTAAACGCGCGGCTGGGTGTCTTCTGTGTTTAGCGTATAGTGAAGGGGTTTCCAGGGATCGCCTGGCTGAGTATGATAATGAGATAGATGATCGGACTCGACTCCCCCGCAATCTCTCCCCCTCACGCTCCTGGTTCTCTCGACTGACCATTCCTCCTCCGTCCACCAGCTTCTCCGTTGGCCCGCTGCAATAAGGTTGCTGATTGGTTGCAGGGGGATTCTGGTTAATTATGCTAATCCAAGGAACTGATAAGGAGACGGTTTTAAAACGCAAGTCTCTCGTTACATGCACGCACACACCCGCGCACACGTTCAGGACAGAGATAGACTGTGAGGAGAATAAGACTTCTGTCAGAGTAAGGCTGCAGGAGAGAGAGAGAGAGAGAGAGAGAGAGGGAGAGAGCGCGAGAGAGAGTCAATATTAATCTTCCCCCTTTTGTACATAATTTTCAGTCTGCGTCAAACTCAAATCGCTCCTCACTTTTCAGCACAAGTTTTTTTTCTTTACATACCGAACTCACGCTGGATATGTTTTTTTTGGGGGGGGGGAATTCCCCCCGGGCGGGATTTCCCCCCCTTTTTCTACCCAATTGTACCTGGCCAATCACCCTGCTCTCTGAGTCGTCCCGGTCGCTGCTCCACCCCATCTGCTGATCCGGGGAGAACTTCAGACTACCACATGCCTTCTCCGATACATGTGGAGTCGCCAACCTCTTCTTTTCACCTGACAGTGAGGAGTTTCACCAGGTGGACGTAGCGCATGGGAGGATCACACTATTCCCCCCAGTCCCCCCCCCCCGAACAGGCGCCCCTACCGACCAGAGGAGGTGCTAGTGCAGTGACCAGGACACATACCCACATCCGGCTTCCCACCCGCAGACACGGCCAATTGTGTCTGTAGGGACGCCCGACCAAGTTGGAGGTAACACGGAGATTCGAACCAGTGATCCCCGTGTTGGTAGTCAACGGAATAGATTATGTCCTTACTCTCGGCATTCGTCCATCCCCAGCGCCTACTCCATCTTCTCTCCCCCCTAATACGTCTCTTGTCACTGGTGTGCTGCTGGCCTTTCCCCTCAGCTCTCCTTATCTGATGTCTGTGGGCGAACTGATTCACAACTGGTGGAATACCACTCAACTCCCTTTCTTCCCCTCAGTCTCCCTCTCCCTCTCTCTCTCTCTCTCTCTCTCTCTCTCTCTCTCTCTCTCTCTCTCTCTCTCTCTCTCTCTCTCTCTCTTCACGTTTCGCATGCTTTCCATCACTCTCTGGTGGAAGAGAATGAAGGCATTAAATCAAATTTAATAATAAACCAAAGCATTTATCAAAAAAATGTAGGTGATCCTGGCGTCCAGGTGGCGTGGCGGTCTATTCTGTTGCCTACCAACACGGGGATCGCCGGTTCGACTCCCCGTGTTACCTCCGGCTTGGTCGGGCGTCCCTACGGACACAATTGGCCATGTCTGCGGATGGGAAGCCGGATGTGGGTATGTGTCCTGGTCGCTACACTAGCGCCTCCTCTGGTAGGTCGGGGCGCCTGTTCAGGGGGGAGGGGGATAGCGTGATCCTCCCACGCGCTACGTTCCCCCGGCGAAACTCCTCACTGTCAGGTGAAAAGAAGCGGCTGGCGACTCCACATGTATGGGAGGAGGCATGTGGTAGTCTGCAGCCCTCCCCGGATCAGCAGAGGGGGTGGAGCAGCGACCATGACGGCTCAGAGAGCAGGGTGATTGGCCAGGTACCGTTAGGGAGAAAAAGGGGGGAAAGAAAAAAAATATTGGTGATCCAAACTGTCAGTGAAGGAAACTCATCACACAAGCATAATAATTAATCAGCCATCAATTAAGTGAGCCTATCAGTTATATCCAGTTCTAATTAGAGCATCAGAAAACTGGAACAGAGGATCAATCTAACAAGCAAGAACATGAAGATAATATCTAATGCATGTTATGAAAAGAAATGAAAGAATATAACTTTTAATTTGAGAAAATCCAATATAACCTATGCTGAAATAACTAAAAGTGAAATTTACAATCTAAGATCTAAAAAAAATTCAAAGAGGTAGAAAATCAATGTCTGCGCTCACCGCTCAGGAGGACGGAGAGTCCCTCTGCAGAGATGGAGACTGCAACACTAGGTGGAGTAACTGGTCATATATACATACATATCTTAAACTGAAGCACTTATACCTGACTAAAAACACATATTTCTTGGTCTCTGAGACAGCTGGTATGTAGGTTTATGTATCTAATGCATGCAGCAAATGTACATGTTACTTTTTTATTGTGATCGCCATAACAGTTTGGACCGTTCCTGTAAACTGGGCATATTCTTGTTGTGATCCTTAAGTGATTGTCTGAGCTCGCGCCTCTTCCCCATTAACCCCTAACTCCTGTGCTGGATTCCAACAAGGGATATATACTGACTGAATGGCTGACCCCTACAGTGAGGGGGTCTGGGGCCTCTGTTGTGCTGGGGGGAGGGGGGGGCATTTTCCCCTTAGAGGGAAGGGTCACTGAAAATCAATACGAATTTATTCTGAGTGATCACTTTTATCCTATGATGAAACATCTCTATCCTGATGGGGATGGTCTCTTCCAGGAGGACAATGACAAGGCCCCCGTCCACAGGTCACGAGTGGTCACTGGATGGTTTGATGAGGGTGAAAATGATGTAAACCGTATGCTATGGCCTTCACAGTCACCACATCTCAACCCAGTTGAACACCTATGGCAGATTTTGAATCGACGCGTTAGACAACGCTCTCCACCACCATCATCAAAACACCAAAAGAGAGACTATCATGTCCAAGTAGCGTAGCGGCCTATTCTGTGGCCTACCAACATGGGGATCACCGGTTCAAATCCCCGTGTTACCTCCGGCTTGGTAAAGCGTCCATACAGACACAACTGGCTGTGTCTGCGGGTGGGAAGCCGGATGTGGCTATGTGTCCTGGTCGCTGCACTTAGCGCCTCCTCTGGTCGGTCGGGGCTCCTGTTTGGGGGGGGAGGGGGAACTAGGAGGAGTAGCGTGATCCTCCCATGCGCTACGTCCCCTTGGCCAAACTCCTCACTGCCAGGTGAAAAGAGGCGGCTGGCGACTCCACATGTACCGGAGGAGGCATGTGGTAGTTTGCAGCCCTCCCAGATCAGCAGAGGGGGTGGAGCAGCAACCAGGGTGGCTCGGAAGAGTGGGGGAATTAGCCGGATACAATTGGGGAGAAAAGGAGAGGAAAAAAATGAGGTGATATGTTTTGGAAGAATGGTGTTCATCCCTCCGGTAGAGTTCAGAGACTTGTAGGGTCAATGACAAGGAGCACCGAAGCTGTTCTGGAGGCCCAACACCTTACGAAGACACTTTATGGTGGCTTTTCCTTTGTTTTGTCACCCATCTGTACATCTACCTTGGTTGGCAATGTTTCCTCAAAACAACAGATATACATGGCTTTCATCCAATCTTTCTCTTCCAGCTGGTGGGTCATGGGAAGCAGGTTTCTAGGGTTTGAGGCCAGACACGTCGCTCTCTAAAGGCTCATCTCTCCTCTGTGCCCAAAACAGTTTGACCTGATGCACAGAAAGGTGAATCAGTTCATCTGGACACAACATTTATTGGGAGAAACGTTTCATCACTCATCTACGTGACCTCTTCAGTCTCAAGTGACTGCAGGCATCCCCACCCTTATAAACAATACAGTGGCTTAATGACCGAAACCAACGATGGGTTTCATGTACAAGTTACCGTGAGCATTAACTAGGGTTACAGTGGCCCTGTGTACTATTCACAGAGGATTGGGGAATGTTTTCAATCACAGCATTGTAAGATGTAAGATTGGTTTCATATGCAAATCGCCCTAAGGTTTCAATTTGCATATGAAACCAATCATTGGTTTCGGTCGTTATGCCACTGTATTATTTGTGAGGGTGGGGATACCTGCAGTCAGTAGATGAGTGGGGAAACGTTTCTCTGTACAAACGTTGCGTCCAGATGAACTGATTCAACCCTCTGTGGTTCCCCTACCTGGATTATGGAGCATGCATCAAGACATTTTCACCTGGTGCACAGATGTTCTCCTCTTTGAGTCCTGTGGATTTCAGGGAGCAGTGCCCAGCCTCTCTGTTCGTGCCTCCTCTTTTAACAGACTGATTCGAGACTCATTTTCTTTTATGGTGTGCAGCCCCATGCCAGCTCTCTGGATTTATTGGCCTTATTGTGGCATCATTTTCTTAGACTGTTCAATGCAGCATTTACGGACAACACAAAGCCTGACACAGAGCTGGCTAGGGACATGATTTATATGTTTATTTGTGTGTGCGTGTCCTTCGGTTGGTTTATTTATCATTTCACTTCAAGTCCACCAGTGGATGCACTGACTTAACTAGCCAAGTAGTGAACATATGGGCGTAGCAAGTAAACTTAGTGAACAGAAATGTACGTCACTATTGAACAAATTAGATGAGTATATGCAAATGCAGCCTCTATGCAACTCCATTAGTTCAAGTGGCAGCAGGTAAGTTTTTTTGCTTTAACATCCATCCATCCATTATCCAAACCGCTTATCCTGCTCTCAGGGTCACGGGGATGCTGGAGCCTATCCCAGCAGCCATTGGGAAGCAGGCTGGGGAGACACCCTGTACAGGTCGCCAGACCATCATAGGGCCTTCAAACACACACACACACACACACACACGAACACACACACACACAAACACACACACACACACACACACACACACACACACACACACACACACACACACACACACACACACACACATTCACACCTAGGGACAATTTAGTATGGCCAGTTCACCTGACCTACATGTCTTTGGACTGTGGGGGGAAACCAGAGCACCCGGAGGAAACCCACGCAGACACGGGGAGAACTTGAAAACTCCACACAGAAGACGACCCGGGACGACCCCCAAGGTTGGACTACCCGGCGTCTCGAACCCAGGACCTTCTTGCTGTGAGGCGATCGCACTAACCACTGCACCGCTGTACTGCCTTGCGTTAATATATCATTATTAAATTAATCTTGGTTGCATAGTGTGATGGATCTGGGGGACTAACACAACCACTGTTCAGATCAGTAGATGCCTTGTTTTCACTATGCATTTTCTCTGCCACCGGTAATGAAACCTACTAGGAAATACAGGGATGGATTCATGGTACACAAATATGTATAGCAATTGTACTTGACATTTGCAATCATATAGCTACTCTTCTTCCACGATAGGCTTTTTTGAGTGATTGCTTGTAAATAAATACACGTTTTATTCCTATGCTGGCTACGACGGCCTCTTACGTGTGTGTCATTTACCTGGGGAAGAGATGGCACCAGGATGCACTATGGGAAGACAGCAAGCAGGCGGAGACAGTGTGATGCTCTGGGGAATGTTCTGCTGGGAAACCTTGGGTCCTGGCATTCGTGTGGATGTTACTTCGACACGTACCAACCACCTAACCATGTTGCAGACCAGGTACACCCCTTCATGGCAGCGGTATTTCCTGATGGCAGTGGCCTCCTTCAGCAGGATAATGCGCCCTGCCACACTGCAAAAATAGTCCACGAATGGTTTGAGGAACTTGTTGCCCTGGCCTCCAAACTCCCCAGATCTCAATATGATCGAGCACCTGTGGGATGTGCTGGAAAGACATGTCTGATCCATGGAGGCCCCACTTTGTAACTTACAGGACTTGCAGGGTTGTCAAACTCCAGGCCTCGAGGGCCGCAGTATTTGTTGCAACCGTGCACTACACCACCTGATTTCACTAATTAGCTCACCTCCTGGATCAAGGAGGGAAAGGAACTAGTTTAATCAGGTGGTGTAGTGCATGGTTGCAACAAATACCTGCAGACACTGCGGCCCTCGGGGCCTGGAGTTTGACACCCCTGATAAAGGATCTGCTGCTGACGTCTTGGCGCCAGATACCAGAGGACACCTTCAGAGGTCTTGTGGAGTCCATGCCTCGACGGGCAGTGCTGGGGGACCTACACAATATTAGGCAGGTGGTTTTAATGTTTTGGCTGATCGGTGTGTCTATACCCTGAGAAGTGTGGGAGGGTTACCTACTCACAGTTGTACAGGAACATTTGAGAAAGAAAGAAAAGATAGCAACTATTCCCAATGCTGACTAGCCGCCTGTTCTGACTGTGTTGATATCCCTTTGACAGATAGTTACTGGCGAACGCACTTTGCACATATTTGCCTCATTTGCTGTGAGGCCACCAGTAATTCTCCAGCCAGTGGCTGAAGTCATGCACTTACTGCGTGTGATACCCTCATTGTGTTGATTCACAATGACACAAGCTGATAGGACATAAAGAAGGCAGTAAGGACGCCCGTAATGCTTGTCTGTCAATTGAGCATAAATACTGAAGCAACGCAAGGCAAAGGGAGGACTAATGAGTTATGCACATGGCTGACTGAGTCCTTGGCAAATGGACAAAAGAGTGAGGTAGGGGTAAAGTTTTAGGGTGTTGACGGGACGGAGTGGGGGGAAAGATAGAGAGTATCTGTGGGGGTATAATTAACTCTGTGGTTTGCATCTCTGCAGGCTTGCGGTACAGTGCTTCAAAGTGCTGATTCAGTACGGGGGGGAGACAGGACAGAGGGGGGAGAGAAGGGAGTGAGGAGAAAGGTGCAGTAAGAAAGAGAGATGAGGCAACTAGAATGAGTGCAAAGTGTGAAACAACAAGTTGGATGACAACGTGACAATGTGAAGCCGGGAGAATCGGGACACGGAGGCTTGATTAATGACAAAAGGATGATGAATTTAAACTTCAACGCAAGTAATTTATTAGGCGATCCAACGGTTACGCACCACCGTCTCACACAGTGAGCTACTGTACATCACCTATCGGCGTGTCTGCCTGGTAGAACGTGTCACATTAACGATGACACCAGGCTGATGTGGGAGATTTTCCGCATGGTTGATAGTTGACTTTTGGGAAATGCTAAACATCTGTTCAGCTTTAAAAGAAAGGGCAAGAAATGCTTAAGTCTTCAAAAATCAACACTGACATCTAGAGTTTTAACAATTACCAGCAACGGCACTGAGAATCTGCTCCACTGCAGAACTGCCGATGTGCGGTTCCTGCAGTGGCCCTCTTCAGAAAAGCGTTGCAATTCAGCCAAACTAGATATGCACACTGATTACTGCCCTAAACCGTAATATGCTAACTTGGAAGGTAAATGATTTGACGCTACAATTCTGACAATTTACATGCAAATGCCCTTTTGATCATTTCTGTCACTGTCATATTTTCGATAATAGCTCCGGGTGCTCTGGTTTCCTCCCACAGTCGAAAGACATGTATGTCAGGTGAATCGGCCTTACCAAATTGTCCCTAGGTGTAAATATGTGTGTCGGCCCTGTGATGGTCTGGCGGCCTGTCCCCGGTGTCTCCCCCCCTGCCGCCCAATGACTGCTGGGATAGGCTCCAGCATCCCCGTGACCCTGAGAGCAGGATAAGTGGTTTGGTAATGGATGGAAGGATAAACCGTTCATGATTTAGATATTGGTGTCCATCCATCCATTATCCAAACCACTTATCCTGCTCTCAGGGTCACGGGGATGCTGGAGCCTATCCCAGCAGTCATTGGGCAGCAGGCGGGGAGACACCCTGGACAGGTTGCCAGACCATCACAGGGCCCGCACACACACACACCTAGGGACAATTTAGTATGGCCAATTCACCTGACCTACGTCTGTACTGTGGAAGGAAACCGGAGCACCCAGAGAAAACCCACGCAGACACAGGGAGAACATGCAAACTCCACACAGCGGACGACCCGGGACGACCCCCAAGGTTGGATTACCCAAGGGTTTGAACACAGGACCTTCTTGCTGCGAGGCAACCGTGCTAACCACTGCGCCACCGTGCCATGAAGGGTTTAGTTGTTGCTCATTTTAATGGTTACTGTTGGGTAGGACATGAGAAATGACACAGTACATAGTGTTTCATGTCTTCACTGTAGTGGCCAAACGTGGAGAAATAAGGCCCCTGTGAGCATGAAGAAGTGAAATTGCTGTGGCCCGACAAGCAGATATGGCAGAACAAGCCCACAGAAAACCTTAAATGTTACTACAATGTTAAAAGCTGCAACTCAGGTTCAACCAGGTTTTATAGTTCAGCTGTGGGGAACATGCTTACACAACAGTACTGGTTTCATTTCAACTAAATCTCTGGGATTTGAAGGGGTCAAACACCGATGTAATTACCGGCATCACCATAGCTGTCAGTAAGTAATTTTCCTTTTTAAAGTCAGTGTATCTCCATGCAGAAAAGCAGAGCTTACTGTCACATCTATAATGGAGCAGTCAAGTCAAGTCAATTTTATTTGGTTAGCCCAACATCAATCCGTTTTTAAACTGGAGAGAGATGGACCAGTGGAACCAAATGGTACTAGAAAGAAAAATTCTACACAGCTGTTTGACATAAAACTCACTGTCTTGAACTCTACCAATCACCACAAAAATATGTAGGCTAGTCTTTCACTGTAGTCTCTCCACCGTTACACAGGCTGAAGACAAGAAAACAAGTACAGCATTATATGAAAAACCAAAGGCTCATTTTAATTTTGTAGTGTGGTGGAATAACCAAATATTTACTGGTCAGTGACGTTCATCTTTATCAAGCAATCAGGCTATCTGCTGTCCCGATCTAATGGGTCCAGTAAGTCAAACCAGGCCCAAAACTTTTATGGTAGGCTCGTGTACTTAGAATGAATCAACTGTAATTTTTCACAGCACTCTCTACAAGCGGAAAAATTGTATTCTCAGAATAGACCCAATGTAGAGGCATTTTTTTGAGCTCGATCTTGCAGGAAAGTATAGAAATTATTGATTGTATTTTGCTGAGCCAATTCTTTGCAAAACTAGCCGCATGCTGTCATTTTCATTTGTGTTTAACTGTGTGTCCAGCTCAAGCAGGGATTGTGTCTAATGATCATTTACAAAGATCACAATAAAAAGTTTTGCAATAGCTGCAGAGGCATCAAGTGTCTTAAGAAAGTCACCACTAGATGGAACAAAACACACATGAAATCACAGTAAGGTGACTCAGTTCGTTTTGTCCAGATGAACTGATTTACCTTACTGTGATTTTCTTACCTGGATTATTGAGCATGCATAAAGACAAAGGAAATAAATTACTCATTCACTACCACATGATAAAAAAATAAAATAAAATAAATAAAGACATTCTCTCTTCTCAGATGTATTGGCTATCATCAGTGTATCATAAGCAGTTTACAACTTAACTACCACTGCATTTATGCCATTACAATAAGACAACAGAGGAACGAAAACAGATGGAAGACATGCCCATACACCTTTTTAAGGGAAAATTGGGCTAAGTGCCATACAATGGCAATAATGGCTTTTTGTGCAATCAACCCAGTGAAGATAAAATCAATCTCCCACTCTTTCATGAGAGTTGGTTGGTCGGGTTTTAATGGGTCTTAAGTCTCACAAGTAGTTGAGGAGTTTGAGCCCAGAGTGGAGCACCTGTACTCTCCATCTCATGTCTGCCGGTCTCCATTATTTATTTACGTCAATTCACTTGGATTTGTATATGCGATTGAGGATCTTCCTGCTTGTCTTCTTTTTGAAGTAAGCCCCAGGTCTTGAGAAGAGCAAATCGCTGGGCGGGGGGCGTGGAGAAATAGTCCCTCTGTATCTTGGAGTAGGTCTGGACTGGGGCAACGATGTTTCTATAGCTCCAGTCCTGAGCACAAATTACACAGCAGTTTTAACATCACATTGATCGGACTCTGTGGTGTGACAAGGACTTTCCATTTAGCTGTCAACAATATAAAGCATCTCAGCCTCAGCATTGTTGGTTACAGCAGCTGTCAATACTGAACACAGTTTTGTTTTTGTTTTTTTTGTTAAGAGACATCCCATCTTCACATAAAATATAGTCCCATTACTTTACATCATCATTGGACTATCTCTTAGGAATTAAGACTAACTGATAAAAAGGTGATCAATTACCTGCCAGCGAAGATTGAAACTCTCTAAAAGCTGTATCCTGTCCTCTCTAGAAGGCACACAGTCAGGAGGAGTAGGCTGCACAAATTCAGAACCAACAGTCACACCTCTAAACACCAAGAGAGCTCTGATGGCAAACCAGCCTCCAAATCTAGGATGCACGCATACTCCAAACATCTTCTGTAGAAGGGAGATAGAGGCATAAGTAAACTGCAGAGATGTGGCAATAAAGGAAAAGCTTACATAATTGATAATTATTTTGTTTATAGATTTAGCTAAAGACTAATGGGGACTCATATAATCAGGAGATAAACATATAAAACATAGTATGAACATTTTACTTTCTTCCCCCAGGGATGGTCGTTGACATCACTCTGTCGGTAGTAGAAGGCTGCACCTGACACATGGGCAGCAGTTTGGGCAAGGAACTTTGGCTTTCTGCTGGGCAACATCTCATAGTCATAACTCACATCCACGTTCTGTCCTGGGAAACTCTACCAAGGATTGAGATTAGGGGAAAACATTAAGGTGAAACTTGTATATCTACAATTCAACCGCATAACCTCATCTCTGTCCCTGCTTGCGTCTCTTTTCCCCCATGCCCTTCCTTGACTTTCTCTAACACAGAGATGCATACCTGTGAAATTGCAGAGTTTATGTAGTGCTTAACACACTGGTCGATGGGGTCAGATACACCATGGCAACCCGTATTCTCCATGAAGGGCAAGAAAGCAAGCTCAAACATGGATGGTGTGCTGAGCACCACTACAGCCAGAGTGTCATCTGGGTGGGCCAGACGGAGAGAGGGGGCCAGCACCACATTGTACCAGCCAGTCTGTTGCCAACAGACAGGTAAACCGTCAGAGAGACACATATGCAGTGACGCAGTCAAGGAGCAAAAGCCAGGGTATGCTTAGCGAAGTTAGCATGGGAACTGAGTGGCATTTTTATTGCGCATTTTAGGTCTTACTTGTAACATACCCACACAGGTGTAATACGAGTGTGTGCGAGCGTACCTTCAGTGCGTAAACCTCAAAGCCAAACTTTGAAAGACAGTCATTTAGCAAGTCTGTCACGCTTTCAACATTGACCGTGGGAGACGCCATCGTTTGCTTGTACGTCAACACAGTGTTGCATTGTGGGATATGATGTTCCCGCACCCGACGCTTGCAGGTTAATCTAGACACTTGCTGTTTATACATCGTTTTTATATACCCAGTGTGTGGATAAAGATACACCTTCTCTAATCAGCACAACTACATGTTACAAAGTTTCTAATTACATAAAATGTGGACTAATTGAATGACTATTGGGACATCATTACCCAGAAGGCCAGTGGGAAACGTCGTACGCAATTACGTTTTTATTGCGGGCTCCTGGATTTAAAACTAGATCACGGGGTGTGCTGTAAGTAGCTAACAATTGTACATTCTGTTGGGTTTTTTTCCCCCTTTCTTTTTTTATTATTAAATCCAACCATTTGTTCTCTCGTTGGTGAAGAAAAAAACCAGACAGATCGTAAATCCACAGTAAAGCGTTATAAAGTGTTTGAGAGCAAGTCTGCCGGCGCCTGACCTTCATCGATCGTTAAACTAAACAGTTATCGGCGAGAAGCGGTTGTCGCTAGTAGCTAGGTGAGCTACAGTTAACACGCACTGCACCGTGCCAAGCTGGTAGCTACGGCTATTAATACTTACGATATAACAGAATAACAATACGATTGTAATATATGTCCACAAGTGAAATACCATCTGAGCTATAGGAGCTCAGATGGTATTTACAGATGATCGCTACCGTCACCATAACACGAAACCACTACATTCCCACTTTGACCTAACAGTTGACTCCCACACGGTTGTCGCGCGAGCTTGCTGTAATGTCATCTCTCTAAAGGTGTCCGACACCTTAACTTTGCCTCATAAGCCAGCCGCAAAGCACGTCTAGAGTTACTGTAATCCTCAGTAAACGCTCCTTGATGTAACGTCCATTGGCCAACCACACGACACTTGGATGAAGCAGATTGATTAAGTACGGTAGAAATCCAGTGTAAACATCCACCACTGTACCCACTTGACATACCGAGGAATGACTAATTCGCGTCATATGTTTCCGTCCAAATGAAGCCCTGAGATGAACTGGGACAACCAGCTGAGCGCCATTCTGTCTGAGGCAGATGGCAGCGTGGCCAAGATCAGGGTGAGTTCAAGAGTCCGTCTCTTTCCGACCTCTCTCTTTCGTTTGCTTTGAAAGACATCGGAGAGTCTTTTGGGTAGCGAGGCATGGCTCCTGTTTGTTTTGGGGTTTTTATGTGGTTATAAACCGTGACGCCTTAATGCAACAGTAGATGGCACTGTGGCTCCACAGGTCGGTGGATGTTGCGCTTTAAGGTATTCTTGAGATGAAAATGCTTATCGACAGAAACTCTGAGCTCTGGAATACCCTCTGAATGTCAGTGTTTCATATATATATATATATTTACATGTATATTTACAGGAGAGATTGGCTTCATCGGGGAAATTCTCCAAAGGAAGAGAAGGTACAACAACGATTTCTGAGATAGCTGAAGGGGAAATGCACATTTTTGCCTAGACCCCCATATAGGCCAGATAAGAATATAAAAGCTAAATTAGAAATCTGTTGATTTCATTGTCTTAAACCTTGCCAATCCGTGTACTTGGACTTTGTATGGTCTTCCTCCTTCATCGCCTTCCTCTTCAGATCTGTTTCCAGTGAGAGAGGTGAATCATGATCCAGATTTGGGCCTGCCTTCGCTTCCTCCCCCTCGAGTCCCCCTCCCCCAGCAGCCCATCTCATCCTCTAGTCCTGGTGTGAAATGGGGAGATGTAGCTGCTGTCCAGTCACAACTTCAGATACAGAGTCAGGTGTGTGTGTGTGTGTGTGTGTTTGTGTGTGTGTGTGTGTGTGTGTTTTGCTTGATAGAGAAAACAAATAGTTTGTGTAAGTATGCAATTTATCCAACTGCTCAACTGAGACAAAAGTTCATATTTATTTCTCCAATGTCTTCTCAAGGCAATTGAGTGTCTCACACAGAAACTCCATGACATGGACAGGGGGAGACAGTCTCAGCAACGCCACATCCAGACTCTACAAGGTGACCTCCTGTGTTACTGTACCATACCCCTCAATCTTTCCCAGGTCACAGTGTCGTTTTAAAATGTCAACACCTTACTCCCCTTTGTGTTAATTAGATGAAAAGGCTACTTGAACTAATTTTAATATTTACCAACCATTGCACTCAATGCAGTGGCACAGTGGTTAGCGTGGTCACAGCAAGAAGGTCCTGGGTTCAAGCCCCAGGGTAGTCCAACCTTGGGGGTCATCCCAGGTCGTCCTCTGTGTGAAGTTTACATGTTCTCCCCATGTCTGCGTGTGTTTCCTCCGGGTGCTCCGGTTTCCTCCCACAGTCCAAAAGACATGCAGGTCAGGTGAATCGGCCGTACTAAATTGTCCCTTTGTGTGAATGTGTGTGTGTTGGCCCTATGATGGACTGGCGGCCTGTCCAGGGTGTCTCCCCGCCTGCTGCCCAATGGCTGCTGGGATAGGCTCCAGCATCCCAGTGACCCTGAGTAGGATAATCAGTTTAGATAATGGATGGATGGATGGACTACTTGAATAAGTCATCACATTCATTTCCAATTTAGAGTCATCACATTCATTTCCAATTTAGAGTCCTTATAGATCAGGAGGTTAATTATTCATGCAACAAATTAGATTATACCCCTCCACAAGGCTGGTAAAGGAAGAAAAATCATGCACTCATTGTTAGTTCTGTTTCTCAGAGGAGATTCATCGGCTACGTGAGGAGTCAAAAGAGAGGGAGAGAGAGAGGAGGGAACAAAGTCCGGGAGCAGAGAGAATGATGGAGCAATGGCGGAGAGAGGTTGGACGTGAGCTGAGCAGTCTCCGGGGACACATCACCAGAGCCACGTCGCTAGGCAACTTCGAGGAGAGGTGAATAGGAGGTGGAGCCTGGGGGTGTAGCTGCATACTGAAATGGTCATGGGCATCTCAGGTGTGTGTGTGTGTGTGTGTGTGTGCGTGCGTGTGTGTGTGCGTGCGTGCGTGCGTGCGTGTGTGTGTATGTGTGGGACATCGGAATGACAATGTCAGCAAATGCTATCAGCACTTTTTTTAAAATGCGGATATAGCTCACTAACTTGGTTTCCAGCTCATTCACAAACTGACATTTATGTTTAGCTGGAAAATCTGTGCAGATTCGTGGTGGGGGTGTTTGAGTGGGGTTGTGACCCCTCCAGAAAGTTTTGTGGGTGTATCTGAAATATATACTGTTGTAAGAAGTTAGGTTTTTTTTTTTTATCAACATAATCCTCAGTGGTAAGAAAATTTGCGGGGGCGTCCGGGTAGCGTAGTGGTCTATTCCGCTGCCTACCAACACTGGGATCCTGGTTCGAATCCCTGTTTTACCTCCGGCTTGGTCGGGCGTCCCTACAGACACAATTGCCCGTGTCTGTGGGTGGGGAGCCAGATGTGGGTATGTGTACTGGTCGCTGCACTAGCGCCTCCTCTAGTTGGTCGGGGCGCCTGTTCAAGGGGAGGGGGAACTGGGGGGAATAGCGTGATCCTCCCACGCGCTATGTCCACCTGGTGAAACTCCTAACTGTCAGGTGAAAAGAAGCGGCTGGCGACGCCACATGTATCAGAGGAGGCATGTGGTAGTCTGCAGCCCTCCCCGGATCAGCAGAGGTGGTCGCTCGGGAGAGTGGGGTAATTGGCCAGGTACAATTGGGGAGAAAAAAAGGGGGGGATTAACAACAAAAAAGAAAATTGGCCAAATTTATTTGTTTTGCGTCCCCCACCACTGTGCTGTCTTAGCCTCTCCCTCGTATTCTGTCATTTGGTATTGCCGCTGTGGTTTCATTCAAGGTAGGATTTCACAGAAACACCGTCAGCAGAAATGCAAGCAAGATGTGCTCCATCACCTTTAATGTGCTCAAACAAATCATGTTGTCAATCTTTGGTTAATAGGTTTTAAGTGTTTCTGATGACTCACCTTGCTTTTTTGGTTTGTCAGTTAGCAAAAAACATGATTCAGGTGCAAAAGCATCTATTTAACAATGTCAGTATTAAGCGTCCAGTCAGGTTGTTATGTAAATAGTATGTAATGTTAATGACTCAATTGAAAATACCTCGTCAATACCAGGCTTACTTCCAAGTAAAAACTTAAAACAGTGATCCTGCATCCTTCTGTGCACAACAAAGTCACACAACTGCTGTGCTTTTGACTCTGACACTGTTCTTTTTTCTCTTTTTACAGTTTTAGTTCAAAGCTCCGCCGAGAGGAACTTGAGCAACTGCGGAGAGAGGTCGACCAACTGAAAACTCGACTTAGTGAGTCACACCAACTCACAAACGTACGTCACACCGTTCCCTTACGGTGATTTTACAGGACTGCACATGTCCTGAGCCCTGCGCTGGACCAGTGTAGTTTAGGCAAGCACAAGCTTGTTCTCAACCTCTCCTCTCATTTTCTCCTGAACAGAGAGACAGGAGGAGGACATGTTTCTCCAGCAGTCGGAGGCCAGAGAGACCAGGAGGCAATACGAACGCAGCTGCAAGGTAAACACAAAGTATTACTCAGGAAAGTTCAGTTTTTTGTTTTTTGATTCATTCTCATTAATCATTTTCTCTGTGCTCCTGCCCAGACACTGGAAGAGCTCACAGACAGCTACAGAACACATTGCTTTGACCTTGCCAAAACTGTTTCTCAGTACACTCACACACAACAAGAGGTCCGCCAAATTAGGTACGTGTATGCACATGCACATGTGTCAGTGTATATGTGACTTTGTGTTTGTCTTTGTGCTTGTAGTGATCTAAGTTTTCCTCTGCCAAACAGCGTAACTGTGTCAGAGCTGAAAGATGAGGTTAGGAATCTTATCATCAGGGAACACCAACCCACACCAGTGCTGTCGCCACGCATATCTGGTAAATCTCATGCAAAATCACACTCACAGTCGCAGCAAACACACACATAGCCCAAGAATAACTGTTGAACCTAATGTTGTCTTTTGTTGTACAGCATTAGTTCCTGGATCAGTCTCTGTCCCAGCCCCAGCCCTGGCCCCAGTCCCAAGCAGTCACAGCAGACGGGTCAGAGTCCAGAAGGTGGAGTCAGACTCTGACTCGGAGGACTTTAGCCCCACCCCGAGCCTGGCTGAAATCAGTTCAGATGACCTGTCATGGCTGGATGACAAAGAACCAGGTGAGGGCTGACAATCTCCGAACAAAAGACCTGCACCAAAGCTTTGCTGTAAGCTATACAGTAAGTTGTACAATGCATCATTTGTTTGGGGGGGGATTCAGTTACTGAGGCCGCTTGCTCTCGCATACCACTTTCCCAATCCTGCTTTGGCTATCTCCACTACTTGAGCCAGCTGGGCGAGTATACTGAGACTGCAGACACAAAGAACCGAAAACCATACAGATTAAAAACCAGCGCACGTGCTCATACCATCAAAGAGTGGTAGGCAGCACAGCAGATGGGCACAGAATGAGCAAAGTTTTTAGCAGGATAAAAAAAACTTTGCTTCCCCTCCACTCCTGCCATACACACAACACTTACACACGCACATATGCACATACATCTGGAGTGTCCTCCCTGATCCATCCCAAAATTCCTCACTCCGGGAAGCACGAGCCTGTGTTTGTTTGTCAACGGTTAATGCAGCTTTTGACACGGGTCAGTTTAGAATACATCAGACATAGAAGTGGTGTGTTGGAGAGAGAGGGTGTAAAGACAGAGAGAATGGGAGATAAAATAGAGATGAGTAATGAAGTTTGGGGCAGATGCACAGCACCTAATGAGAGCGTTTGTAGTCTCGCTGTGTTTCTCTGCCCGGGGACGAAACGGTGGAACTCATTTCCTCTCCACCAATCTCTGCCAAGCCAATCTCTTCTTGGGAACTTTGGCATCCTCTGTGTGTGTGGGTGTGTGTGTGTGTGCCCCGCGTGTGCATGTGCGTGCACAGACAGTGATATCCCTGGAGACTTACTGTAATGGTAGGTCAATTTTTCCCGTTAGAGATTGAGATCTTTGCTCTTAATGTTTCCCAGAGTCATTTGGAAACATGCGGCCTGGCTAATTTGATGATGGTATCTATACATGAATATAGACATACTGCTGTACTGATGTCGGGGTAAAAATATTTGAACATCTTTCAGTCCAGTTGTTTCACACACACACACACACACACACACACACACACACACACACACACACTAATTGTTTCTTTTCTACCCCTCACCTTTACCAGCACTTCATAAAAAAGGTATCCCAAGGGTACGTCTGAGCACTCGGTCCAGGCGAAGTGACTTTATCGATCCAAGCAGTGATCTGGAGGAGGAGGATGATGATGGTGAGGAGGAAGAGGATAATGATTTCCTTGATGATGATGTGAATCCAGCATCTGACCTAAGCCTTAATGACCTCTGACATTTGAAAACGGTGCTCTGATCAGACTGGACAGATGATCAGAAGATGACAGTGAAGAGACCGCCTGCTTTTCCAATAAGCTTCACACAGCTAGGTATTACTGTCATTAAGCAGAAACTATAATTGCACAAATTATTATTTGCGTTTATTATATCTATCATGTCTATCTTTATTAAACTGCCTGGATTAGCGGATGGGTGTTTGGGAGTTTTCTCTTCTGGAGTTCTCAGCCAGATATGTTACCACAAATGAATTATACTTTCTGGAAATACTAAACATTAGAATTTTGAAATACTTTTTAATGATTATGTAAACTGACTGGCACTTCTTGTCTTATGTAGCAGACCTTACCTCTCTCTATGTTCAGCCAGACATAGTGGCGATACTACTCACCGCAGTATCGCTTTCTGCCAGTCTTGTCACTCAGATCTCTCGGATCTGCTGAAATGTGAAAGGGATTAAGGCGGAAGAAACTGCTGAGACTGGAATTGCTGGAAACTGTTTGATTTATCTTCTTTAATTGTCCCCATATGTACAGGCTGATAATATCCTGAGAAACAAATTCTCTGAGGAGGATGACAGCCATTACAGCAGTCTAGGGACCCCCACATGCACACACACACACACACACACACAATCTTATTTTGTCAGCTGATTTGTGCATGTATTCTGTCTTTTCCATACATCACAGCAATTTTTGGAATAAAAACTTTAGTATAGCAAACTAAGATCTCTTACCATTACAATACTGTTGTGATTTGATGTCATATCAGGTTTTAAAAGTCACATGCCTTTCGACTGTGTGATGAGGAAAATGTAAGTTGTGGTTTACTTTTAGATTGGTATCTTTAAGCCTTGGGCGGCGCGGTGGCGCAGTGGTTAGCGTGGTCGCCTCACAGCAAGAAGGTCCTGGATTCGAGCCCCGGGTTAGTCCAGCCTTGGGGGTTGTCCCGGGTTGTCCTCTGTGTGGAGTTTGCCTGTTCTCCCCGTGTCTGTGTGGGTTTCCTCCGGGTGCTCCGGTTTTTCTCACAGTCCAAAGACATGTAGGTCATGTGAATCGGCCATACTAAATTGTCCCTAGGTGTGTGTGTGTCAGCCCTGTGATGGCCTGGCAGCCTGTCCAGGGTGTCACCCCGCCTGCCGCCCAGTGACTGCTGGGATAGGCTCCAGCATCCCTGTGACCCTGAGAGCAGGATAAGTGGCTCGGATAATGGGTGGATGGATCTTTAACCCTTCAAGTAAAAATAATACTTTGCCTCGTGTGACACTTTTCAAGCACAACATGGAGTAAAACATGTTAATAAGAGGCTCCATACAAGTCTTCTCTTGACTTTTTTTTTCATCTCAAGGATGACTAAACTCCATTTTTTTCCCTTTCAACAAAGCCAGGCTCTGATGAAGGATAGGTTTTAATTCCAAGGGAGACCAAGGAAAGACGAAGAGTAGCTAAAAGCCATTAACAATACTGCGGTACCCCACACTGCCGCTCTCTCCACCCGCCCCCACAGAGCCAAGTTAAAAGAGTCCCCTACGTTGCCATGTCAGACATGAGTCATTCTGCACCGAGCTTGGTGTCAGGCTGTTGAATATTTCAGTATCCAGACACCCCCTACCGAGGGCTGCGTCCCACAAAGCTCTGAATCAAAGCAGCGAGCTGCGGGGGGGTATAACGACTCAGGTGGCTAAGTTGACCACAGATGCTCCCAAAGTCTCGAGGGGATGGTCTCACTTGTCACTGGTGGACAGTGAAGACATCCGATGAAAAGGGTAAACCGTACAGACCAGTAACCAGTTGTGTATTTTGACCGTAAACACCGAGCAAAAAGTTGCGGCGCTTGTGTAGCATGTGCTTCTTCTATAGCCTCGGTCTGAATAACGGCTAACATTGTGGTGGAATTGACATTCAAGGAGAAAAGAGTGATCCATTTTTTAAATGGGGGGGGCAGATAGTGAGTGATGACCCGTGGTGGATGAATCAGGCCTTTCTACTGCGAGTGTAATTGCATTTGCCAAGTATTGTGCTGTGCTGCAGTTTATGAAGTAGTACATGGATTCACTGTATGTGTGGTCTGTGAGAAAAAAAATCGGTGTCGTGTTTTGGCCTCAACAATAAAAGTCTGTGTAAAAGTTGAAGTGATAGAGCTTGATTTGTGTCATTACTTTAGTAGTTGTCTTTGTGGTTAAGCTTTGGTTTACTGTGCGGGTCAACGAGCTGCTCAACACAAACTCCAGATCAACGACAAAGGCAAGAATCGGAGCGAAGCGTCCGGGTGGTGTGGCGGTCTATTCTGTTGCGTACCAACACAGGGCCGCCGGCCTGGTCAGGCGTCCCTACAGGCAGACACAATTGGCCGTGTCTGCGGGTGGGAAGCCGGATGTGGGTATGTGTCCTGGTCGCTGCACTAGCGCCTCCTCTGGTTGGTCAGGGGGAACTGGGGGGGAAAAGCGTGATCCTCCCACGCGCTACGTCCCCCTGGCGAAACTCCTTACTGTCAGGTGAAAAGAAGCGGCTGACTCCACATGTATGGGAGGAGGCATGTGGTAGTCTGCAGCCCTCCCCGGATCGGCAGAGGGGGTGGAGCAGTCCACTGACTTCCGGTTTCTACTGCAGCGGTCATACCAGTTTCCTGTTTGTTGGCGCGTGTTGTTGACAATGGCATATTTTTCGCGATGCCTGCAAGGTTTACCATGGATAAATGTCAACGACACACAGAATTGTCGACAAACTTTTACCTGCACCTACCAGCAAACGGGTGAAAACATACGTCCGTCCATCCTTCCGGACCATCCTCATAATTTTGGACGTAACTTGAGATGTACAACTTGAAACTTTTCACCTGTTTGCTGGTAGGTGCAGGTGAAAGTTTGTCGACGGTTCTGTGCATGTCGTTGACATTTATCCATGGTAAATCTTGCAGGCATCGCGAAAAATATGCCGTTGTCAACAACACGCGCCAACAAACAGGAAACTGGTATGACCGCTGCAGTAGAAACCGGAAGTCAGTGGACTACAGTTAACAGAGTCGATTGGCCAAGTACAATTGGGGAGGAAAAAAGAAAGGGGGTCGGAGAGAGGCACAGAGGTTGGCCTGTAGATCTTGAGGAGACCGAGTGAATAACGCCATTGCGGCGCTGTCGTTGTCAGTTGTCCAAATCGCTTCCGGCACTGCCCGGAAATGATCGGGTTGGCCAAGCCGGAATGCGGAAGAGAGTGTGCGTATAGCCCGTTGGGGAGGAAAAAAGACAAGGTAACAAAAGAAAAGAAAAAAAAGAATCGGAGAGAAGCACAGAGGGTGGCCTCAAAATATCTTTTAATCATAAAACATCCAGAAAAGTGTTCGTTGTCCACGAGAGACAGCATAAACTTTGCAATCGAGATACTTTTGGCACTTCGTAACAGGGACTTCAAAAAGGGGGGCAGCATTGAGACATTGTTTAACACTGTGCAACGTCGGAAAGCTGACGTATAATTTACAACCTGATTAGTTCGTTGCTCGGTAAGGATTATATTTCAAATCATCGCGGGGGGTTAAGCCTCATTCCCTAAACTTGTTTTTAACCCCTAGCCTTAAAAATGTAATGCTTATACATCGGTTCTCCCCTTGTTCAAAGATGACTACGTAGTTAATGGAGAGACATGGGTCATCCTCTTGTTTACATAAACATGCGGAGCAAATACAACGTGGTCGGTAAAATAAATTTGGTGTTGTGGATTTGCTCCAGAAAGACTTTTGTGGGGAGCTGTGACGTCAGTCTAATGCGCGGGCGTCTAATGTAGCAAGGCGGGAGGGACCCTTGCCGAGCCTCATGCCATGTCCGCTGTTCAACTCTAACGGCACACCAAATGAAGCACAAGACAGCAGCCGCAACGCAGATTTTGATAAGACATGTTCTGTCACCATTCAGCCATCAGTAGTCTTTACAAAAAAAGAAGACAATACTTGCATTGTATGGAAAGCAGACCTGCCGGATTTTGGTCTGAATCTGTCAGTACATGAATGACAGGCTGGTAGTGAGAATGCTCAGGGCTATTCTTAAAACCCGGGCAAGTCAGAGCACCACCCTGGGTTGTGGCTGTCGTTGTGTGTGTGTGTGTGTGTGTGTGTGTGTGTATGGGATTGAAACCACAGCAAAAGGGAATGAGTAGGAAAAGTGACATCTAAAGGGTTTGAATATGAGCGAAATAATGACGTGTTAGGTACGCAAACAAGAGCGTTTCCTATACCCTGTGTAAGGCGCTCTCTCTCGCTCTCGAACTAGCGGCCCCAGCAATGAAACATAAAGGTGCACAGTAAATGTCAAACCAAGGCCTCAAGACAGCAGGACCTTCAACATAGAAAGGAGAAGAAAAAAAACCAAAAACTTAAATACCCCCATCCAAACCTTCCCAAAAAAAACAAATATGAATTCATATACCTGCACACACACACACACACACACACACACACACACACACACACACACACACACAGTCACACACATACACACGTGCACACACACACACACACACGCAACTGTATCTCACACAGACATGGACACAGGATAATTGTTCCAAATCTTCCATGCCTTAAAACATAAAGTGCAACCTTATTAACACTCATATCAAGGTCTTTAGCCTTCATGCTACTTGCCCATTTGCCTGGCCTCTAAACCAGACCAGTGGCAGGGCCTCTGGGGAAAGGCTGGCCTCTAGTGTGGATCATCATCCTACAAAGTCCTAATTCTTAACATTAACCGAACGAGGAAAAGGGCACACTACCTCCACATCAGCGTTTAACGGGGAAAGTCGAACCTGAGCCATCCTAGTGAGGGATACCACCGATGCTGGGTGATGATAGTAAATGTGGGTCAACCTACCTTTATCGACCCTGAGGAAGTCGAGATTTACTCTATGATCCCGGGAACTACACCGTGGTGGAATATAAAAGGTAATTTCTTCTGAAATGAAAATGTTGTTGAATATGGTGCTGTGCGTGGCCCAATTAATAATTGGAGATACCAACATTGGGGTGGGTGACAGGTGGGGACCCCAACATTGGTGATGTCCTAATTTGTCCAGTGGGGCTTCCTCCATCACCTCCTTCCTTACATCTGTAATGATTGGAAACGCTGGGTAAGTGAAAGCAATGGGATCTCCGTCCGCTGCTTCCACCTACCCACGACTCTCTCGTTGGTACAGAGGGAGTAAAGGAGAGCTGGCTTGACTTTTCTGAGGCATGGTACTAGACTGAAGGAGACTCTGCAGGCTCCGGTAGGTCAGTTTCTCCTCCGTCAGTAGCTGTACATGGACAATGGGGTGTCCTCCATCATGTCGTCCTGCACATGGAACAAAGAGAACTTAACAGCCAGACAACCATGCATTGCTCAACTTGCCTTTAGATATCAATCTACACTTGTTTATCATGTCTGAAGCATTTCAACCTAAAAGATGATTTAATATTTTGAATGTGCATCACAACCAAGAGGGAAAATGTGAAGGCTGACTGACTGTGACGCTAAATCTCCCTTTTGGGCTTTAAAAACATCTCAGAGCTGCCACGGGCCATGCCCATAGTAGGAAATGTAGAGTTTCTCCCATCCATGTGTGATAAAACTTATAAAAGATGGGCTAGAGGGTGTCCGGGTAGTGTAGCGGTCAATTCCATTGACTACCAACACGGGGATCGCCAGTTTGAATCCCCGTGTTACCTCCGGCTTGGTCGGGCGTCCCTACAGACACAATTGTCCATGTCTGCGGGTGAGAAGCCAAGATGTGGGTATGTGTCCTGGTCGCTGCACTTGCGCCTCCTCTGGTCGGTCAGGGCGCCTGTTTGGGGGAGAGGGGGAACTAGGGGGAATAGCGTGATCCTCCCATGCGCTACGTCCCCCCAGCGAAACTCCTCATTGTCAGGTAAAAAGAAGCGGCTGGCGACTCCACATGTATCAGAGGAGGCATGTGGTAGTCTGCAACCCTCCCCGGATCTGCAGAGGGGGTGGAGCAGTGACCGAGACGGCTTGGAAGAGCGGGGTAATTGGCCAAGTACAATTGGGGAGAAAAAAAAAGATGGGCTGGGAATGGGCTGAGTACAATTAACCAACTGTATGATGGGAATCAAGACAAGTTTGCCTTATCCTTGAGTGACTCAAATAGATATCTACAAGTTAGACACTATATCACAAAAAAAAATACAGACTGGGATAATATTAAAAGAGAACCAGCCAATTTCGAAAGCCATTTTATCCATCTGTTTGAACACCTTGCATCAACAAAAATACAAATATCCCATATTTACAAAAAGCTAATGGTAGACATGTCAGGTAACTCTACATATCATAGGACAAAGGGAGCGGGATGACTACAGTGGCGGACGATGATGTCTATGTTCTAGATGTGACAGGTGGTCGGGAGCCAGCTATGGAAACAATCTGACTGGAAGGTTAAAACGAGGTTTTTAGGACCCGGCTGACAGCTTTAAAAACTGTTCTACCAACAAATGTTGGAGAAACCCTAGTATGGTCGGTAATATTTAGGACTCCCCGGAAATACAGACATTTTCGAAAAACGTCAAAGAAATAGAGAAAGTTCTGGAGACGGACATTCTTCTTATTGGAAGTATTACCCGAACACCGGACCAGTGTTGTATGCTGCATATTTTGTTGGTGGTTGCTAATTGCTATTAATGGATGAAGCCTAACCCTCCCACAATTGTTCAATAGTTATGAAGAGTCAAACATGTTTACACGATGGAGCACATGTCAACTAAATCTGCCTGTTTTTGTGGGGGGGGGGGGTTTCCTCCCTTTTTCTCCCCAATTGCCAATTGTATCTGGCCAATTACCCCACTCCTCCGAGCTGCCCCAGTCGCTGCCCCACACCCTCTGCTTATCTGGGGAGGGCTGCAGACTACCATATGCCTCCACTGATACATGTGGAGTTGCCAGCCGCTTCTTTTCACCTGACAATGAGGAGTTTCGCCGGGGAGATGTAGCGCATGGGAGGATCATGCTATTCCCCCCAGTCCTCCCCCCCCCGAACAGGCGCCCCAACCGACCAGAGGAGGCACTAGTGCAGCGACCAGGACACATACCCACATCTGGCTTCCCACCCGCAGACACGGCCAATTGTGTCTGTAGGGACGCCCAACCAAGCCGGAGGCAACATGGGGATTGGGATTCAATCCAGTGATCCTGGTGTTAGTAGGCAACAGAATAGACCGCTATGTTACCCAGACGCCAATCTGCCTATTTTTAAAAGGAGATGGACATTAATTATTGATTACCTTGGTTAGGAATCTTGCATTTTACTGTTTTGATGAAAATTTTTGTGTGTGTGTGTGTGTGTGTGTATATATATATACTATATATAAATGTATGTGTTCTGTTTTTGTATGGTGTTGCTTCAACTATATGTCCATGTATGTCAAGTGAAGCCCAATCTCAAGGTGATTTTGTTTTGCAATGTTAGCTGCCCAGTGACTGCTGGGATAGGCTCCAGCATCCCCGCAACCCTGAGAGCAGGATAAGCGGTTTGGATAATGGATGGATGGAACTGCCAGTTAATGTGTGCTAATGGAAATAAAGCTTTAAAAAAAAACATCTACGAGAACTTGTGGCGACAGCGAGGGGGAAAAAAACGATAGCGCTGTCTAGATGTCTTAGATGTGCTGCTCACCATAGGCAGGTCCTGCAGCCTGCGAAACTCAGGCTGGTTGTCTCTTCGGCGCAGTTTGAGGAAGAGGAGAAGGGTAATGATGACAGCGGTGATGATGAAGGCTGACACCAGGCCAGCCAAGAGGGGATCTAAGGTCGGGGTTTCGTGACCCACTGTTGCTGAATAAAACATAGGACATACTGTCAGCAGTGCAGATAACAATGCTGAACCTACCACAACATAATAATGTACAACGTCACAGCGGCTCTGGTCCGTCTAAACATGGTCAGAACAGCAGAAAAAGTTGAAATAACAATGCAAACATGAAAATGAATAAAAAGGGTGCAAAAAGAAACAGGTACTACTGTAGCGTGTTTAGCTTGGAATAGCAGACGAAACGTGTTTATCTGGAATCTTCCCCAATCTAGCCCGGCATCTAAGCCCATAGCCCTGACATGGAGATGTTGTTTTGTTCCTGGGTTTACTTTCTCCATTTGTTTCATAAACATTGTATGTTTGTGTTTTCTCTGGGAGCGCTGTGGATGATCACTACGAACATCACGGCCAATTTTTTATGTCAATGCATGTTTATGTACATGCACGTCTGCACATATGTGCACATAAATGCAGATATATGTGCACATATATGCAGATATATGCAGCTATATGTGCAGATATATGGGTATGTTTCTGTGTTTTTGTATGTATGGACGTTGCTATGAGAGACTTGCTTGATCCCACAAAGCAACGATAACCACATAATCGTGAGCACTCTCCCTTTTTCCAGCTAACTAAGGGAGGCAGACTGCCAAGCTGAACCTAATAAAACCACAGAGGGAGAAAAGCAGAGCTTTATCTTTCTTTACATTTAATTCTTTCTTTTTTTTCAATTGGGCAGGTCAATTAAGGACATTTTTTTTCATTTGCACAGACGGCCTTGGGAAAATGCCTCTTGAGGGAAAGGGGACGGGCAATAAAATAAAAGTTATGTTAATACATAGTATATGAACTATTTGCCAGCCAAACAGAGAGAAGAACAGAGAGAAAGAGGGAGAATGTTCTGGGCCTGGTCCCATGACTGTCTGTGTCCCTCTCCCCAACAGTGGAGTGATTGTCGAGTGGTTGGTGGTGACGGCACTTTTAGAAGATGTAGATAGGGAGAGCATGGTTTGGTGTGTGTGTGTGTGTGTGTGTGTGTGTGTGTGTGTGTGTGTGTGTGTGTGTGTGTGTATGTGCATGAACATGCCCGTTTATGTGTGTAGAGGCAAGGGCTGGCTTGTGCTGGAAAACAAAGAACAGCGTTGCCTTTGTTGTGAAGCCAGTTGGGTTTTGGCTGTGTCAATATCCTGACAGAGGATTTTCCAAAGCAAATTTCTATTCAAACGAGAAAAAAAAAAAGAAAGAAGAAAAATACACAAAAATCAATCCACTTACCATCGCCCCCCACATTGAGCTGGGATGGGATGTCAGCGTGGGCTTTGGCCTGGGCAGAGGGGTTGCTCGCTGGGGCGGAGGTGAGCTCGGGGGGGGCTGGACTGGACGCCCTGGGGAGCTGGTTGCCGTGTGGCGTGGCACGGGGTGGCTGGTGGAAATCGGTGATCTCATGAGGCGGGTCGGTGCTAGAGGTCAAACTGGGCTCGGTGACGATGGTAATTATAGTCTCGGGCTGTGTGCGGTGTGACGTACTCGACGGCACATGTCCGGGGGTCGACTGAGACTTGGGGTGGCGGGTAGAGGGTTGATTGGAATGGCTAGGGGGAGAGGTCGGGTGGAGACGCTCGTCCGGGTGGGTGGAGGGCTGAGTGTTCTGAGCTGGTGCTGTCAGAAGGATCGGTGCAGTGGTTGTGTGAGCCTTGTTTGGGAGGCTGGCATTGGTGGCGGTGAGGGGAGTGTGTCGGGTGGTCGTGTGGTTCTCGGAAGGTGGAAGTCGGGGCTGTGGTAAGGACTGCTCCGTCAGGTTAACATCTTTATTTGGAAAGGTAGGAGGAGCAGGAGGGTCTGTGCCGGTGGCTGCAAAAAGAAAAAGGAAGAGAGACAATCTTTGAAGACATGATATGTTCCGCTAACGTGACGTTTCCCCTTTTGCCATTTGTGCGTAGTTCATATGAACCTCGACAGGACCAGTTGGAGTGCATGCCTGCTGTCTGCAAATGCATGACTGTACAGCAGGAAGTGCAGACAATTAAACTTTACACATGCAAATGATCTTCTAATAAGATTTTCACAACAAAAGCGACGAAGAATGTGTGCTACATGTCTAATATGCAAACCAATATTCATGTGTGTGTGTGTGTGTGTGTGTGTAAGTTTTCATTTGTGTGTGTGAGCGAGGGAGCGAAGAGACTGTTTCTGGGAAGTGTATCAGGTTGCCACCTTTCTCATCCCCTTGTGAGAAGTCATGCAGCATTTAATCATGCTGCCTCCATCTCCAACACCCTCTGATTCACCTCCGTGGTGGCTGCAGTGCTGTGTTTTGCTTTTCTCTTCTCTAAATCGATCACATCTAGCCATGCTTACTCCCTGCTATGCCTGTCTTACTCGTCTGTCTCGTCCCGTCGTCTGTGCTTCAGCCCCATACCTGTCTTTTACCAGCCCGTGTGTGTGTGTGTGTGTGAGAGAGAGAGAGACAGACAGACAGACACAGAGAGAGACAGACAGACAGCGAGAAAGACAGACAGACAGACAGAGACAGACAGACAGACAGACAGACAGACAGACAGACAGACAGACAGAGCGAGACAGACAGACAGACAGACAGAGACAGACAGACAGGCAGACAGGCAGGCAGAGACAGACAGACAGACAGACAGACAGACAGACAGACAGACAGACAGACAGACAGACAGACAGACAGACAGACAGACAGAGACAGACAGACGGAGAGAGAGAGAGATTATGAGCTGTCAACACCTGAATCCTGTAACAGGATGGACCTACATGGACCAGCAGAGCAGAGACAACAACTTTGTTAAATATAGCT
Organism: Lampris incognitus; assembly: GCF_029633865.1. Classification (NCBI taxonomy): domain Eukaryota; kingdom Metazoa; phylum Chordata; class Actinopteri; order Lampriformes; family Lampridae; genus Lampris; species Lampris incognitus. The sequence continues at coordinate 99,247,989 of NC_079213.1, read as the reverse complement.
TTGAACCAGTAAGCCACCTGCTGCTGGGCTTCCTACCAGACTCTTCTGAGTTGCTACAACACTGCACCACCGACAGCGCTCACAAAAGGGAGTAAGAACAATGGGGCAGTAGCGTTACCTTGGCCTGCCCGGCGCTCCCAGCATCAACACTTAAGCCAAGTTAAGTGAAGATGAAGCAAATGGGTGTTGTACCGTGCTTCTGTACCATAACCGTTTCACGGGATGATTGATGGATAATGCTGCAGAAATGTTTTTGTGCGAGCAGCTGCATAGTTACCGTTGTCTTTGCTATCGTGTTGAGTGCTTGTCGGTTGAGGAGGGCTTAGGCGTTGGACAGCGGCCCCATCCTCGACTGTAGACGTGCCGTTGCCGCCCTTAGCGTTGGTGCCACTGCTGGCATTGGAAGTGGTGGTGTCGTTAGAGTCCTCCGGTGTGGGCGGGGCGTGTGAGTCCAGGCTGGCTTTAAGTGCAGGTCCTGCAGTCTTGGGACTAGTGGGGAGGAGGTCAGGAACCTCAGTGTAGCCTACATCACCGATCCTGTCTGTGGGGGAGGAGGCAGGAGCAGCAGGGGCTTGGGCCTGGCCTGATGGGGGTTAGGGATGAATGATATTGAAAAGGAAAAAATAAATATTGTGATATTTTTGTTATTTTGCAACGTGTGTTTTAATATTGAAGACTAAAAAGGAGGCACATAATTCCAGCAGAAAAATATATATGTTTATATGTATGTGTGTGTGTATATGTAGATGTATGTGTTTATATGTTTATACATACATACATACATATATATATATATGTGTATGTATGTATGTATGTATGTGTGTGTGTGTGTGTATATATATATATATATATATATATATATATATATATATATATATATATATATATATATATATTAATTTTCAAAGCTCCATTTGCAGAGAATTTATCACTGTTGTAATGACTAGGGTGATTTTAGAGAGGCAATTGTCCAAGAAGTTATTACATCGCACTAAATCATATAATTTGTTAGATGCGTTGCAATATATCTCTTCAAAAAGTAATCATAAAAAGTGGACATCGCTCAATTTTGTTTTCTACCAAGGAATAAGTGTTTTAGCCTAACATGGCTGACGGGACCCAGTTTTTCTAACAGTGCATCCTATTGCACATTTGCACACTCCAAGGTCGAGTCTGACATGATATATTGTTCTGCCCTACCCAGACTTGGGAGAAATTGCAAATAATCAAAATGTTTTTGCATTTTAGAATCCGTCCTTTATTCTTTCTTTCTTTTTTCTCAAATACATTTGGTTGAGGGTTTCATTGCCTTTGACTGTGAAGCGAAAGTTAATATTTGCACTGCATAGGAAGAAGAAGAAGTCATAATAAGATTAAAGTGACAAATTGTTATCCGTGTATGTGTCATTGCCAGCTGACTGGCACCTCGCTTAGCCAGGCATGAATTTTTCAACAATTATTGATCTGGGAAGGTTATTTGAGCATTGTCAATGGTGGTGTTAATAGCGGTTTGTTGAAGAAATGAAGTGCAGTTCTCCTTCATGTTCCCTGATCCACAATCAGCCAATTGAAGCTAGAGAATCACTTGAAAACCAAAAAAAATTGTATAACACACTTTGACATAAAGCAGTTTGAGTATAAAATGCCTAAAAAGAAAAAAAAATCTGTCTTTTACTTTGCATGGTATCCATGACAGCACACTTAGTAACTGCTAGCCTTTATTAAGGTCATGGCACTTTACTGAAGACCTTCGAAATTTTCCTTTCTTCTACCATGTTCTTTAACATCCCACAGCTCCTGTAATTGTCTTTACTTAATTTCTGTTTCCATCAGCCTCTGTCTGATGAAGACCAGAGCACCGGCGTAATATAGCGTAATGTCATTATCCTGCAGTAACACAGTGGCATGGTGGTTTCCATTATCCTTGTTATCACTCATTCAGCTCATCAGTGCAAACACACAGGAACATGCATACACACACACACACACACACACACACACACACACACACACACACACACACACACAAAGAGCCCCGTTTAAACGCCACAATATACTAAAACATTGATACACACATACTCATAAATAGGCGGAGGTGCTTGGCTGTACAATGTAGGCCTTGTTCATTTGCTTACAGCTAGCTCGATTGGGACTGCTTAGGTCAAGTGCTGGAGTAGTGAGTCTCTCTCTCTCTCTCTCTTTCTGTGTTTGTGTGTAAGAGAGAGCAAGATAGTGTATGTGTGTGTGAGAGAGAGAGAAAGAGAGTCACACACAGCGAGAGAGAGTGAGAGCAAGGGAGAGAAAATAGTGCGTGCGTCTGTGAGTGAGAGACACATACACAGACAGAGAGAGAGAGTGAGCGAGATAGTGTGTGAGAGAGAGAGAGTGTGTGAGAGGGAACGAAAGGGAGAGAAAAAATTGGTGTGTGTGTGAGAGAGAGAGACAGAGAGACAGAGATGGTGTATGTGTGTGTGAGAGAGAGAGATTGTGTGTGTGTGTGTGTGTGTGTGTGTGAGAGAGAGAGAGTGAGTAGAGGGCATATAAGATACCTGTATATAAAGGGGACTACTGTTTCCAGTCTGCACATACTCACATATTATGGGGGTCTTACACTTTTTTTTACACCAGGCCAATACTGCATGTACCTGGGGAAATAGCTTTAGTTCACTTTTTGACCCTGGCAGTCAGAGGAACAACCAACCATTTCTCTGGAAACAGCAATTCTCAAAGCAGAGTGGCTGTTAGAAAAAAAGAAAGGAAAAAAAGCTCTTTGGTCAGATCCATCTAAATGCCCCCCCAAAAAGTCAAGGGAACAATGTGTGCTCATCGCATTGGCTAGTGCATAGCTGCTGCTTTACTGCACAAGACTACAATTTTCGGGTGAATCAGACTGAGAGGAAGCATGAGCTGAATGGATTCTCCCACAGGAGCATGAACTGAAGAAGATGAGGTCAGGGCTGAAGTGGCAGGGGGGTACCGTGCTGCCCTCGCCCTTTTCACGTCCATTTATTTCAGAGGTCTGTTTGTGACCCATTGTCACAAACAGACCTCTGATTTTTTTTTCCTTCAATCTTCTCCAGTACGAAGCATGCCTGACTGGATAACTTGGCTGCTTCTGCTCCCAGGCTGCCCAACAGCCAGTCCTGTTTGTGACCTTCCTCAGTTTGTGACCTCTCTTAGCCTTTACTCCCAGGTAGCATCTGGATGTGGGCCACTTTCGGCAATGATGCAGCACTGATGGCCTTCTTCTGGCCCTGACAAAATGGATGTGAGCCTGAAGTGGCCCACATGTATGATAGCAAATATGGCCCAAATATGCCAAATCAAATGTGGGCCTTTTTTTTTTTGGCAAAGATGCGGTGCTCCCGGCAACATGTAATCTGGATGTGACCCTGAAGTGGCCCATGTGGTAAATGGTGACTATGGCCCAAATATCACAAAACAAATATGGGCCACCTTTGGCAAATATGTGGCACATGTGGCAATACTATGTCTTGGTTCTGGTCCAGATCTGGCAAACAGGAGCGGGCCGCCCAAGTGCCGTCATTCCACGCGGTATGTGGGCCGGATGAAAGTGTGGGGTGTGGGACGGGTCCGGGCCACAGCAATTTTGCTATCTGGTCTGCGTCTCCCGCCTCCGGTTTTCTTCGGCGTTCTTTGTCGTCTTACCGTGGCTCCCGTCACGTGCCCCGCGGAGTCACGTGGGTCAGCTCGACCCAGTTGCGTTGCACTACCGTCACTTAAATAGCGTCCGTCGGCCACGGACACTGGCGGAGCTAATTAAAACCAAGCCGGCGACCTGTCGTTGTGCTGCAGACAGTCGCGTGTTTCACTAATCTAAAGGCGCGCCGCTCCGCTCATTTACCGCAAGCAGCGGCTGATGTCGCGGAGCGGAGCGGACACCGCGCCAGCCCTCTCCGCTCGCTTGAGTTTCGGTTTGAAGACCAACTTGCGAGAAGTGTTGCCCGAAATCCTCACAAAATGTCAAACGTCTTATTTTCTTTTAATCCGAGAAGCCTTGATGAAAAGGCTGAAATGGGGGCGGCGGGGGGGGTGTCGAGGTAAGGAAGGAAAGGGGAGGAAGAATATGAAGTTGCTTTGAGTCTCATGGTGGCAGAAAGTGAGAAAGGGAAGGGGGCGGGGGGGATGATATGAAGGCGCGGGGGGGGGTATGATATGAAGTGGGACGAGAGGATAACGTGTTAAAGGCGAGAATTAAACAGAGGTGTTTCATCTTAAAAAGGGGACGAAATTACTAAAACAGAAAGTAGGACCTGAAGTAGAGAGTGGAACAAAGCGGTGAAACGAGGAGGTGGGGCGGACGGATGTGAGATCTTGGGTCTGGGGAAATCATGATCTTGTTAGTATATAAAAGACTTGGGCGGTTGAATTAAGCGACACAAAAGAAACGCAGACGTACGTCCTGTTGCCCTCTTATTCTCTTGTAACAGCGAGGGACACGTTTATCTGACAGTTTACTGCCTGGTTATAATCAGTACACAATGCAGTCTGACTGATTCGGTAACAAAGTAAAAAAAAAACACCCAATAAATCTGTCTCAGGGCAGGCAAGAACCACGGGTCACCTATGAAGACGGGTAAGATCTGCTTGAGTGTACATTGTTGTACTTCTATTTTTGTGAGGTCCAATGTGAGTATTCTGACCATCAGAATGAGCACTTTTTTTTTGCAAAGCGAGGCCAGTCCTCATTTCTAAGTTTCTAGTTTAGGGTTAGGATTTTGGGGTTACGGTTAAATTTAGAATTAGGGTTAGGTTTAAAGTAAGGGTAAGGGCTGTAGTTCTGATGGTTAATGTTATGGTTGGGGGAGGGGGGGCTTGAAAGTAGTCAATGAGGGGTCCTTACAAAAATAGAAGTACAAGAATGTGTGTGTGTGTGTCAAAGAGAAAGAGACACTGAAACATGGCACATCATGCTGGCATACAACTCGACAGTAAAACCGCATACAGCAATCATAACAATCTTTATAAGGAGAAAATCGTAAGCCAAGTAAGAATCACCTACTGGGTACAACAGAACCGGAGTAAAAGACCAGCAGCGCACAAAGCGCGACCAGGAGTTGCGTTTCCATCCCTGTCCTTTTGAATACACGGCGAAGAAAATAACGTCTCCGGGTCCACTCCTTCCTTTCATTCACCTCGGTTCCCCCCCAACCTAATTAACTTGTTTAGATCCCGACCGTGTGCAATCTCAGTCTCTCTGCGTGCGTGGCTCGAGGAGAGTCAGCGTCCCACAGCACTGTTCAGCGAGTATCCTGACTGAGTGGGCTTCCCCCCCCCCCGTCTCTCAAATACACTGCCACGTGTTCCCCATCTGAGTCACTGGTGTCCGAATCCGTCTGCACGATGCATCAGTACACCCTGACGCACATACGTAGGCTGTACAACATAACGGGGGGGGACAAAAAAACTGTCGAGGCGTAATTGACTCTTTGCCAAATGGTGTTAAGGCTGTAGAGAGATGTACTGGCATCGGTTTGGGAAGCATAATGGACCACCTAATCAATATGTAGTCAAATGATAGAAATGATTAAACCGACACAAATCATCACAGCACGACAACATGCTATTCATGCTTGTCACTCCAAAGGGGGGAAAAAAGCATGACTGAGTATTGTTCGGCATTATGATATTGTTATTAGTGACTGTCCTGTCCTCCTGAAGCTAGGCACTTTTCTTTTGCATGAAAGTTGTCCAGTAATAAATACGATGACATAACAGGGCGTTTTTATTTTTTGATGTAATATCTCAGAAGAGCCGCGGGGAGGCGCTGTTGCGCCGTGGCTCTTTAATCGGGTCCAGAAGCGAGGTAGACGTCCTCAGATTTTGGGAAATTACAACACGAATTAATGAGGAACAATTTCCGCAAGTCATTTCTAGAGAAACTATTGTACGTAAACTATATCAGAAACGCTTCAGGCAGGCATGGAAGGAGCAACTTTGAACACCCTCTAAGCTTAATGATGACCGATAGACAAGAGTGACAGCTGTTAAAAAAACAAATCGTTCCCTGTCAATCTTGTATTTTTTGGGAGGGGGGGTCCTTCACATTTATGGGTTGGTTTGGTCTAACGAATATAAGGTGACATGCAAACTGGCATCACTGTGAGCGGTGGTACTGCCTCTACCACCCTGACGTTGTTCGAGGAACGACGAGCGGCGTCTAATTGGGCAGAGGTGACTAGACGGCACAGAGGCTGAAAAGCGTCTACATCGTTCCTACGTCGCCGCTAAACGGAGAGGTTTAAAAAAAAAATTTGTCGAGCGCCGTCGTATTTTTCCAAGGAAAAAGTACGTAGCGTTTCCGTCATGACCGGATTGGGCGCTAGGATAACGTTACGTGCGTTTCTAGCTAATTCGCGTTAGCATCGCAGCGCTGGCCGTTGTTGTGTGCGGAACAGTGCGAGCGAGCTAGCGAAGGGGGCTAATGTTAGCTTGCCGGTTAGCTAAGGGGCTAGCTAAGGGGTTTTGTCGTTATTCCGAGAGAAAATGTTTGTTACTCTGTCCAGTTCATAGATTTCAAAAAAGTAGTGTGAGGAATCTTATGGAGACGTTATAAGTCGGAAAGGTAACTCAACGTTGGCTATTTCCCTGAATTTGTCGCTGCTGTCTGTGGTCCTTTGACAGCTCCGATATGGAGACGCCGGGCAGGATAGCAGCCGCAACGGACGCCCTGGACTTCACCGTAGAAAACGTGGAGAAGGTTTGTCTTAACAGTTGCTAGTAGTTTGGTGCTTGTCAGTTTAAACTGAATCGTGATTTTTTTGGGGGGGAAACATTTGGCGATGCCTTGAGAGGGGTGGAATTCAAATTTGGCCTAAACTAATTAGTTCACAATAATATATAATCGTCTTTAGTGGGACTTTGAGCCCTGGAGAACATTTTGTTAGTTGGGTTGGCATATACGGACACATTTAGCCTGGCCCTGTCATCATGCCTTTCCCATGACTTTGAGTCATACCTAACTGATCATCTAGAAAAAAAGTGATCATTTCGAAAGCAAGGCAAATAAGAAAGGAACCCGAAACTGAGTGGTAGGCTATTAACGTGATGGAGGTAATCGCCCAGCCAATTCATTCTTACAGTGAGGTGCTGAAGTGAGTCCTCGTTTGTTTGTGTGCCAATGTGTTGCTGTGAGCCTGCATGCGCGTGTGTGCATCTGGCTGCCTTGACTGAGGCGCCCAGGTTGCTTTGATGAATCTCTCTGCCGTTGGGTGGGCAGTGACTTGAGCCAGCAGAGAGGGGAGACAATTGGGGGGATGGGTACAGAGAAAGGGTGAGGTGTTTCTGCAGAGGAGCAAAACTGGTGTGATGAAATGGATGGGGGTTGGGGGGGGTGATGCATGTCACAGTGGCAGCAGAGAAAGGGGGGGGTGGTGGTGATAGAGGATGATGCGACAGTCATGTTTAGAAGCAGGCTGGGATGAAGGGAAATGATTTTTTTTTAAGAGATACTTTCATGCTGTTTCTGAGCACATTTTTTAACAAGGGTGGGTTGAATTACAACCGAAAGGTAGGTGTGGTTTTATGATTTCGTAGCTATTGGCTACTGAAATTCAGGGTGGTTGTGTGGGTGTGGCTGAGTGGGCTAAACACTGGGGCTAAACCGCGTGCCGCTTGCCGTAGGGAAACGAGAAATCACTGGCGACAGCTCTGTCGTCACTTTACAAAAAAATGGCGAGCGACGAGACCACCGACAGCAGCTTTGAGGTTGAGGATGTGGAAGTGGAAGACGATTCCTCTTTCTCAGTGGAAGTTGACTACTCGCCTCACGAATATGTTGCTCCGCCAATACAGCCGTATTCCTTCGAGCCGAAAGGGGGCGTCTCCGTTTTTATAGGGTCCCGCTACGGACACGCCCTCTGTGCTAATGATAATTCGTGACGCCCCTAGTTACCACATTTTCGTCAACTGGAAATCAGTTACTTGGCCGCCGATATCTCTCGTCTGACCATAAATGTGATTTTTAGGGCTGCTATTTGTCTCATCGATCACATCCACACTCCTTACATCGATTAAGAACAGGAAAAGTCGGATTTTGGTGCAAGTATCTCTTTAAAGAGGTACTTGCATCAAAATCCGACTTTTGGATTTTGTGAATTGACCATCCCTGTTCTGATGTAATACAAAAAGATTGTCTATGGTGAGAGAGCAAGGCTGCCTCTCGGTGGATATTCTGTAATTGGCTTTGTATATCATTGCTACAGGTAAAGGGAGGTGCATGTGCTGCTTATGCGCACAGAACTGAAAATAAACACAAATCCGTATATGCAATTAAGAAAACAAAGGAACATTTGGATTAGGAGCTTCTTCATTAGAGGAGCAGAGGTACTTTTATAGATCATTGAACATCCAAAAATAGATAAATGATGTCCTAGATTACCCTGGCATTTTCGTTAAATGTGTTTTTATATGTATTTCTCCCTCACTCTTTTTGGGTGGTGTATGAGCTCTACCAGAGGCCTGGGAGTTTGAGGGTTTTGTGCAGTATCTTAGCTGCTCCTAGGACCGTACTCTTATGGACAGAGACCTCAGATGTTGTTTCTGGAATCTGCTGGAGCCACTCTCCCAGTTTGGATGTCACAGCCCCTAGTGCTCCTATTACCACTGGGACTACTGTGGATTTCACCTTGGTATTTCTGTAGCTTCTCATGCTCTTTCTTCCTGATGTTGCCGTTGCTCAGGATTGCTACATTGATCACTACTGCTGTCTTCTGTTCCTTGTCAACCACCACAATGTCTGGTTGGGTAGCCAGCACCTGCTTGTCAGTCTGGAACTTGAAGTCCCACAGGATCTTAGTGCTGCCATTTGCAATCACCTTTGGCGATGTCTCCTATTTGGACTTGGGGACTTCCAGTCTGTATTCAGTACAAATGTTCCTGTACACCATCCCAGCCACTTGGTTATGCCTTTCAGTGTATGTTTTACCAGCTAGCATTTTATACCCTGCTACTAAGTGCTGGACTGTCTCAGGGTGTCTTTGCAAAGCCTGCATCTTAGGTCTTGTCTGGTGTGGTAGACCCCTGCTTCAACCGATCTGGTTCTGAGTGCCTGTTCTTATGCTGCTATGATCAGAGCCTCTGTGCTGTCCTTCAGTCCAACCTTTTCTAGCCACTGCTAGGATTTCTTGATATCAGCCATGTCTTCTATCTGTTGATGGTACATCCCATGGAGGGACTTAGTCTTCAGTGATACCTCATCTTCTTATTTCTCCCCACTCTCTGTCTTCTGCTGCCTCAGGTACTTAGCAGTTCGTCCTGGGGGGCCTTCTTTACAATGTACTCATGGATGTTCCTTTTTATTCCCGGATAGTGGCTCTGACATTCACTAGCCCTCACCCCCCATCTTTTCGCTTATCGTATAGTCTGAGGCAGCTGGACTTTGAGTGGAATCCTACGGGCGTTGTGATGAGTTTCTGTGTGCTGATATCTGTGGCTTTTACCTCCTCCTTTGGCCAGCTTATTATTCCAGCTGGGTATATGATGACTGGTAGGGCATATGTGTTGATGGGTTGGATCTTATTCTTCCCATTGAGCTGGCTCCTCAGGACCTGCCTCACTCTCTGGAGGTGTTTGGCTGTAGCTTACCTTCTTGCTGCCTTCTTGTGGTTTCCATTTGCATGTGGAATACCCAGGTACTTGTAACTGTCCTGTGTGTCTGTTATCCTGCCATTTGGTAATTCAACCCCTTCAGTTCTCACCGCCTTTCCTCTTTTTGCCGCCATTTGACCGCACTTGTCCAGTCCGAATGATATCCCGATGTCGTCGCTGTAGATCCTGGTGAGGTGGATCAGCGAGTCACTGTCTTGCTCATTCCTGGCATATAGGTTGGTGTCATACATGTGTAGGAGGTGGCTGATGTTAACTTCACTTCTGAACCTGTATCCATAATCCACTCTTTGTGATGATCTGACTGAGGGGGTTCAACCCTATGTAGAACAGCAGTGAGGATAGTGCATCACCTTGGTATATGCCACATTTGATGGTTACCTGTGTGATTGTCTTTGAGTTGGCCTCAAGTGTTTTCCACTGCTGCATTTAGTTCTTGATGAAGGCTATTAGTGTCCTGTTGGCTTTGTATAGTGCCAAGCACTCCAGTAACCATGTGTGGGGCATTGAATCGTAGGCTTTCTTGTAGTCTTGTGTCCAATAGCCACTGGGTGATGTTGTTTCCCTGTTACTCTGCAGCTGGGAGTACACTTTGGGTGGTTATTTGAGGAACAGGCCATTTACTCTTTTGATTTCTGTTTCTCTAGTGTATCTCTTCAGCCCAGCAGCCAGAGCTGTGAGCCTTTGTTTGGTAGTTTCCAGGGCTTTACTTATGGACACCTTGCTGAACTTCTTCAACCAGGGCCTGTCTTTCATCACAGCTTCCTGCACTTCTGTTAACTGGCTAGCATCTCTCCATGCTGCTTTGATCTTGGCTTCCAGTCTTCTTTTTCATGGAGGGTACTGTTGGTGACCTGTGTTCTTAGCCCTATACCAAAGCATCTCCAGGATTACGGTTGCAGTGGCTTAAACAAGCTCTATCTCTGTTAAGGTGGCAATCGAGATATTGCATAAGGCTGTTTTCACATTCACAAGCAGGTTTTGTGGTGGTACTTTGTCACTGAGTCGTGGAAGCTGAGCCCAGGGCTTGACTGTCTTTAGTCTGGCCATGATTCTCATTTGAACCTTAGTAGCTTCAGCTGTCGTGGCTGGTAGGATTGTTTCAGCTGGTATGAGTCTGTCCTCATGTAGTATCTCCTTTTTACTGGGTGGCCATTCAAGGTGCTGAATTGTATAGTCATCCTGTTTGAACATGTATCTCAAGTTGTGACAGTAGCTTCCTTCTATTGATGTTTTAGCATTGAGCCACTAGCTGCTTCTGAGTCAGTGTGGAAGTAGGTCTTCTACTGGTCCACAGTTTCCACATACTCTTCATATAGCCCCTCTCCTGGGGTCTGCTGTTATCATTCCATTCCATCAGTTCCAGGTTCTCGGCCCTCGTCAATGAATGTCTTGTTCCAGTAGCCCTTTTCTCATCAGGTTGTCATGGTTCCCCAACACTTGACATGGACCTTGTTAACCCAGGCAATGTGTGTGTGTGTGTGTGTGTGTGTGTGTGTGTGTGTGTGTGTGTGTGTGTGTGTATATGAGGGTGTTATTTTGATAATCTTTTGGCTAAATTGTGGTAAAAAGTCACTCATGAAATAAGTCTCAAAATAATTCAAAATAAGTCTCAAAGTAAACAAAACCCAGATGATCCCCAACCTGGCAAGGAATGATACAGGATTCCACTCATCAAATGCTCAATTATATTAATTTTCATGAACGAATCAAAGGTGTGTGTGACATAGTAAAAGTCAGTTTATCTGTTATTCAAGTAAAATAGATTTTGGACTGCAAGCTGTTATGCCTAACATTGATTATGTTGCTAAAGCACACCTTTTTAGTACGACATCCTTCATTTATGCCCCCCCCCCCCCAGGATCATTTCCCTGCATATTCTTATTTCTGAAGTCATGTTTAATGAGTGAAAATGATTGCAAATCTGGTGTTGTCTGGTTGTCGACCCCATGTTTAAATATTATGCATAGTCTCTTAATTTTCTTTAAATGTTAACCTGTGTAACAGCAAAAAAGCTAAAACTGTGAAAGAATTTTTGATGATGACCTCTTGATATCATAATATATGGTGTTCCTGCTTCTCTTCCAGAAATGCTTGCACATAGCCTGTCTTTTCTTCATAAATCCCATATTGCACATGTTCTGTCTTATGTTAATGGTAAAATATGTTTAGTCTAAGTTGCTAGTAGGCTAATAATATCCGTAATGACATTATTATGATGTCCTAAGGATAAATGGGAGATGTGTAAGCATTACCCCTTCCTTTTCTTTAAAAGCTGTTCATCCTATTTTTGTATTTGATAGACAGGTTTAACTGATGTGGGGTTTTCAATCAGAGTTCTTCAAAGCAAAGGTGAATCTTAAGAATAAGTGATTTCCTCATTAAAGAAAAAAATCTGACCTTAAATAAAAACAGCAACATAACAAAGACTGACTGAACACGGATATGAAAAAACAACCCAAAATTACTTTCAGTGGAAGTTGCCAGGGGAAAAAAATTTCCAGATGAAAAGATAGTCCATGTATCCTCCTTCATAGACACAAGATCATGGCACAATTTAGCCACTTTGGAAAATTTCACAAAACGTTTTTATGGGATTTTTTGGTGGTTCAGGTTACAGTATCAAATCCCCTAAAAGCCTATATCTGTACTGAGTAGGTATCAGATAGCTCACATTGTAACAGAGTATTAGCTCTTTTGAAGGCTTCAAGCCATTATAGGTATGTATAGAAATAAAAACCCGTACATCAGAGATGAAGGCTGTGGTTGTAATTTAGCCATGCCTGGTTTAGTCACGCTTGTCAACAGTATTCAGAAGATGGAGTAGAAAATCCGATCACTCCTTCAACCCATATTTTTACTCCCAATATGTTTCAATATATTCAGCCAAAATCGCATCCTCCGCTTAATTGGTTGTGGAATCGGCTAGAAACATTGAGTTTTATGTAGGCCTACAATAATGGCAATAAGACAGTTGGCCACCTCAGATTCTCTGAGTGCAACTGTAGTCTCACAAGCATCCACACCAGACTACCAGCATAATGCTTTTTCAAAGTCTGAAAGGCTGCTGGTGATTTTATCCTCAGAAGTGGAAATATTCACACAGCTATCAAATCATCTCTGTGTTATAGTAGTGTGAACTGATAGAGAACCAAATTATTCTTCCCATAAGCAGGTAAGAAGAACAGCAATTGTTGTAGGAGTAAACATGAAAAAGAGTAGCAGGGCTGAATTGTTGCTCTATCACAGTGGTAAATGCTTTTATACACAGTGGTGGAGATGATGGTTCCTGGCACCGCATTTGTGTTTATCTGACACAAAGCCCTTTGTGCAGTCTTGGATCTTTTGAGCACAGTGCTACTTTGTCTGTATCGTTGTCCATTGAATGTATGTATGTGTGTGTGTGTGTGTGTGTGTGTGTGTGTGTGTGTGTGTGTGTGTGTGTATATATATATATATATATATATATACACACACACCATTTTGCATTTCCGCTTGACTATAATTAGCCCAGTCAAGCAACCAGTAATCTATCTGCTAAGCTAGAAGAGTTTTAGATATAGTACTACTACTACTACTACTATTTTTGGCTGCTCCCATTAGGGGTCGCCACAGCGGGTCATCCATTTCCATTTCTTCCTGTCTTCTGCATCTTCCTCTGTCAGACCAGCCATCTGCAAGTCCTCCATCACCACATCCATAAACCTCCTCTTTGGTCTTCCTTTTTTCCTCTTCCCTGGTAGGTCCATATTCAGCATCCTTATCCCAATATACCCAGCATCTCTCCTCCACACATGTCCAAGCCATCTCAATCTTGCTTCACTTCCTTTGTCTCCAAACCGTCCAACCTGAGCTGTCCCTCTAATATACTCAGTCCTAATCCTGTCCTCTTTCATCACTCCCAATTAAAGTCTTAGCATCTTCAACTCTGCTACCTCCAGCTTCGCCTCCTGTCTTATCGTCAGTGCCACTGTCTCCAAACCATATAACATATAGCTGGTCTCACTACTATCTTGTAAACCTTCCCTTTAATTCATGCTGGTGCCCTTCTGTCTCAAACCATTCCTGACACTCTTCTCCACCCACTTCACCCTGCCTTCACTTACTTCTTCACCTTTCTTCTGCACTCCCTGTTACTTTGGACCGTTGACCCCAAGTACTTCAACTCATACGCCTTCGTCACCTCTACTCCTTGCATCCTCACCATTCCACTGTCCTCCCTCTCATTCACGCATAGGTATTCCGTCTTGCTCCTACTAACTTTCATTCCTCTTCTCTCCAGTGCATACCTCCACCTCTCCAGGCTCTCCCCAACCTGCACCCTACTCTCGCTGCAGATCACAATGTCATCCGCAAACATCGTAGTCCACGGAGACTCCTGCCTGATCTTGTCCGTCAACCTGTCCATCACCATTGCAAACAAGAAAAGGCTCAGAGTCAATCCTTGATGTAATCCCACCTCCACCTTGAACCCATCTGTCATTCCAACTGCACACCTCACCACTGTCACACTTCCTTCATTCATATCCTACATACTCCTCTGCAACTCCCGACTTTCTCATACATTACCACACCTCCTCTCATAGCACCCTGTCATATGCTTTCTCTAAATCCACAAAGACACAGTGTAACTCCTTCTGGCCTTCTCTATACTTCTCAATCAACATCATCAAAGCCAACACCACATCTGTGGTGCTCTTTTGTGGCATGAAACCATACTGCTGCTCGCTAATCATCACCTCTCCTCGTAACCTAGCTTCTATTACTATTAGATTATAATATGATATATTATTATTGTTGTTATTGTATTAATATTACTATTATAGTACTGGAGTATAATTAGGATTTATATATTCTCCTTCAACAAACAGGGTGTGTACTACTTGGAAGGGTCAGCCTTGACCGAGCTGGTTTTCCCATTACAGGGTGGTTTGTACAACCACCAGACCACCCTGCCTGCTTGTTGTTTACACTGGATGCAGAACGGCTGTCTCCCTTTGTAACAACCTGCTGAAATGACTGAACATCTACTTTCATTCACATAATTCAGTGACAAAACCATTTTCATTTGGAAAGGGATATTTTAAAGGATGTGGACTTTTCTCTCTATGATTACTAGTAATATAAATCGGTACTCATGTATGTATATCTAAATATACAGTGGATATAAAAAGTCTACATACCCCTGTTAAAATGGCAGGTTTTTGTGATGCAATAAACAAATAAATCAGAACTTTTTCCACCCTTTAATGTGAAATTGCAACTTATAAGATTTAAGTGAAAAACAAAAAAACCTATTAGGGGAAATTTAAAAGTAAAAAAAAAAAACAAAATAATGATGATGCTGCCACCACCATGCTTCACTGTGGGTATGGTGTTATTTTGGTGATGTGCTTTGTTGTTTTGCACCAAACATACCTTTTGGAATTATGGCCAAAAACTTCAACCTTGGTCTCATCAGACCACCACACATTTTCCCACATGGTTGCGGGAGACTGGATGTCTCTATTTGCAAAATATAGCTGGGCTTTCTTTCTTGATTGATTGATTAATTTATTGAATGAATGTGAAAAGGTTTCTGTCTTGACACCCTACCCCATAGCCCAGACTGTTCTCACATGTAGGGAGCAACCAGTACTTGCCAGAAATTCCTGCAGCCCCTTTAATGTTGCTGTAGGCCTCTTGGCAGCTTCCCTGGCCAGTTTTCTCCTTGTCTTCTCATCAATTTTGGAGGGAGGTTCTGTTCTTGGTAATGTCACTGTTGTGCCATATTTTATCCACTTGTTGATGATTGTCTTCGCTGTGTTCCATATGATGCCTTGGAAATCCTGTGCCCATCTCCTGATCGATACCGTTCAACAATGAAATCCTGTTCATGCTTTGTAAGCTCTTTGTGGACCATGGCTTTTGCCGTTGCATGCAACCAAGAAGATGTCAGGAAAATACTACAGGAACAGCTGAACTTTATTTGGGGTTAATCACAGTCACTTTAATCAGAATTTTGCATGTTGGCACTGTGACTGGTAAAGGGAGAGAGCTGGCTGATATGATGGAGAAAAGGAAGGTAGATACTATACTGTGTGTGCAAAAGGCCAGGTGGAAGGGGGGGTAAGGCCAGGGGCATCGGAGGTCGGTTCAAACTCTTCTACCATGGTGTGGATGGGAGGAGAAATGGGGTAGGGGTAATCCTGAAGGAAGAGTATGTCAAGAATGTGTTGAAGGTGAAGAGAGTGTCAGACAAAGTGATGAGTATGACATTGGAAATCGAATGTGTGATGATGAATGTTGTCAGAGCATATGCCCCGCAAATTGCGTGAGATGGAAGAAGAAGAAGAATTAGGGAATGAGTTGGATGAAGTGGTGGAGAGAGTGGTGATTGGAGCGGACTTCAGTGGGCATGTTGGTGAAAGGAACAGAGGTGATGATGAGGTGTTGGGGTAGGCATGTTGTCAAGGAGAAGAATGTGGAAGGACAAATGGTGGTGGATTTTGCGAAAAGGATGGAAATGGCTATGGTGAGTACGTATTTCAGGAAGAGGGAGGAACACAGGGTGACATCTAACAGTGGAGGAAGGTGCACAGGTGGAATTTATCTTATGCAGGAGTTGTAATCTGAAAGATTGGAGACTGTGGGGTGGTAACAGGAGAAAGTAGCTAGGCAGCATTGGATGGTGGTCTGTAGGATGACTTTGGAGATCAAGAAAAGGAAAAGACTGACTGCAGAGCCAAGGATCAAATGGTGGAAGTTGAAGAGGGGGGCTGTTGTGTGGAGCTCAGGGAGGAGTTAAGACAGGCACTGGGTGGTAGTGAAAAGTTGCTGAATGGCTGGGCATCTGTTGCAGAAGTGGTGAGGGAGACAGCTAGGAAGGCACTAGGTGTGTCATCTGGACAGAAGAAGAAAGAAAGCCACTTTATTTTTGTCATTGTACAGTTTTTTGTTACAATGAAATGTGTCTTTTGCATTGAATCCATCCTATTGTATAGAAGCAGTGGGCAGCTGTGGTACAGCGCCCGGGGAACCAACTCCAGTTCTCAGTCACTTCTTTTCACCTGACAGTGTGGTGTTTCATCAGGGGGATGTAGCATGTGGGAGGATCATGCTATTCCCCCTCCCCCCTGAACAGGCGCCCTGACCGACCAGAGGAGGCGCTAGTGCAGCGACCAGGACATATACCCACATCTGGCTTCCCATCTGCAGACACAACCAATTGTGTTTGTAGGGACGCCCGACCAAGCCGGAGGTAACGCGGGGAGTCAAACCAGCGATCCCTGTGTTGGTAGGCAACAGAATAGACCGCCATGCTACCTGGATGCCCAGAGATGATGCATTTTTTGATTGAGCTGAGCTGTAGTGGTGCTTTTTCATTGATAGGATGGAAAGAGAGAATGAAGACAGTACAGTACAGTCCCCTTGTTTAGATTTCGAACATAAACGGAGGACAGAACAACAGTTCTGTTGATAACATGACGTGCATATGGGTTGACCTGAGCATAATTTCCGGCACAACCTATTGATTCTGGGTTTTTTTTTTTAGGAAAGAGAGAGAAAATATATCAGTTTTATTGATAAGGTGTTGGTTGGCAAACAGTCTACAGAATGATGTGAGAAGTGAAAATTGTAATGTAACAGGATTATATGTCAAGACACATGGGACACGAGTATATTCATGGTATGTGGGGAGCTTGGTCTTATATCTTCCTTAGATTTTGTCACTATTGGCAACATGGTATTCTTTTAATTTCTCTTTTGGCCGACTGCAGTAACAGTCAGCAACCACCCGCGCACACTCTTATTTGATACACACTTACACAGACTATTCTTCTTTGTTCAGTGTATTATCGTCACCTCTCTTGCAAGCGCTCTTTCTGGTAGTTGTTACATTACAATGCACTAATATGAAGGCTCTATGTAATAACCTTACCTTCCTTGAATACTGCAGTACAAATTAGAAGTAATGGGTGTCCTGCCATTACTGTGTTGACTGTATATTTAGTGAACAGATGGTGCTGGGAACACACTGAACCCTCCGCAAAGACATGCCATCAACTGTTGTGTGGAGCGTGGGATCCAAAGACCTGTGTATGTGTCTACATTGCACGTCAGAGGAAGAAAGTTCCCATCTTATCTTCATAGGTCCTCTGTTTGCTTCTTTTTTGAACAGTCTGTTGTTCCCTCGGCGCCTTTTTAGGCATCAGAAGTTCACTGTCCACCACACACATACTTATCACACATTTCACATTTTACTTATCACGCATCGCCCCCCTACCTTCACCCAGCTTATGTTTACGCCGCGCAGGGGTGAGTCCATTTATTCTCCCGAGTTTGGGAGTGAGTGCCACGAGCGTGCCAGCTAAATCAGCAGCTATGTGCAAGAATGGACGCTGATTCTGCTTCACAGAAACACGTCCCCCCCCCCCCCACACACACACACACACAAACCTACAGAGATCCTCGTATTGTTGTGCTGAAAAAGAAGAGTGTAGATGAGCATAATTACCTCTGACAGTGCGCTGCCAAGAGCAACCCATCTTCAGGTGAAGCCATGTGGTCCAGGCACATTGCTACCATCTGTAGATAGAGAGAGGTTTCTACACTTAGCCTACTTACACTGCCAAACCAACTGTTTCTTTACTCCTGCATACTTTTTTACAAAAGTGTTACTGTTTTCTGAATTACACCAGAACACCTATTATTATTAACGATGAATACATGCAATATGGCCTTGAGAACGATCGTGCACTGCTCTGTTATTAGATTAAAGCAGCAAATGACCAGACACTTTTATGTCTTAAGCTTTGATTATGAGCCCAGGAAAGGTAGACTTGCATGCGCATGCACACACAGAGAGAGCCCGGTCTGGAATTTGATAAGGAGTGGTCTGAGATCACACAGCAGACTGCAGTAATGATCCACTGCTGCTTTGAACTGCAATATCACAGCCTCGTCTACACAATGAGTGGGTAAAGGCAGCTCTGCCAGTAGACACTGCTCTACAGCCTTTCAGCACAGAGGCTCCATAATGATCCAAACACAGACATCCCCATTATCACAAGCCGATAACAGAATTATATCTCTTCCCCAAGTAAGGTATTTGTTAATCTGTTCTGATTATGAAGGAAAAAAATCAATTATCAAATAATTTCAATGATTTCCCTTCCATGCCAGAAGTGGAGAGACATTTACTTAAAGGAAAGCAGTCCTTTTCATCATCATCATCATCATCATCATCTCTCTTGGGCTGTCAACGAATATTCCAAATTCAACACTATATAACCAAATTGTAAAAAAAAAACAAAAAACGTTCGAGTAAAAATTAATATTCGTTTGTGAAAACAAAAAAAAGTTGCACCACTGCAGCTGTCTGCCTCGTGAATTCTCACGAGGGCCTTGGCCACTGCGCTGAATACGCTGCATGTCAGACAGGAGTCACACAATGTCTGTGGTCTTTAAATGAAGCCCCCCCCCTTTTCTCCCCAATTGCACTTGGCCAATTACCCCACTCTTCCGAGCAATCCCGGTCGCTGCTCCATCCTCTCTGCTGATCTGGGGAGGGCTGCAGACTACCACATGCCTCCTCTGGTACATGTGGAGTTGCCAGCCGCTTCTTTTTAACCTGACAGTGAGGAGTTTCACCAGGGGGACGTAGCACATGGGAGGATCACGCTATTCCCCCTCTCCCCTGAGCAGGTGCCCCGACCAACCAGAGGAGGTGCTAGTGCAGTGACCAGGACACATACCCACATCCGGTTTCCCACCCGCAGACACGGCCAATTGTGTCTGTAGGTGCTGCCCGACCAAGCCGGAGGTAACACAGGGATTCGAACCGGCGATCCCTGTGTTGGTAGGCAATGGAATAAACCGCCATGCTGCCCGGACGCCTAAATGAAGTTTTAACGGTATAGGACGTCATCTTATATGTTTATTTTGTAATATGTAGATATGTAGATCATTTAAAAGACATGTTTACGTGGAAATAAATATACAAGTAGTTATGTCTCTCGTTGCATTAGTTTGCCCTCTTATGGACATGATGCGCAGAAATATATTTGAATGGGTTCGAACCTATGTGTTTTTTTGTTTTTAGGAGGAATAATCGAATGTCATTTTTGGCCAATTTTGACTGCCCTACATCTCTCATAGGCAACCATAATACTAAGCAGTCTTCAATGTGTCTCTGAAATGCTGTTGAGATTGGGTGATAAACTGTTCGCCAGTGACATGAATCGTAGCCTTAATATGACAACTGGGGGCATTTGCTACCACAGCTGTATGTAGCATTGTTATTATTTGCATTTTCTTACACGATGTAGCCTGTCTTGATGTAGCCCACAAAGGTATAGCACAGACCAGGAACTGAGGTTTGTAATTTTCACATGAAAGAAAATGCAAATAAGTATGTATACTGCTGTTGTAGCAAATGCCACTGAATGTCATGTCAAGATGGCGATTCACATCACTGGCACTTTACTGCCCAATTTCGGCAACATTTCAGACACACAGAAGACAGCTCAGTGTTATGGCTGCTAATGGAATGATATCATTACAACATATAGAGAGATAATGTTGAAAATCGTGATTGTTTCCCCTTGAGGAAAGCTAAATATTGCCAAAAGGAAAGGTCTGCATTAGTATTGAAGAGCCAAACAAGTTTTAGGGACTGAGTCACACATACACACCTGCTGCTCTTCTCTTTCTCTCTTTCTCTCTCTCTGTTTGGCTTTCACTTACACACAGACACCACATGATTCTCTGCAAGCTATTGGCTCATTAACAACACAGCCAGGCGTGTTTCAGGGACCCTTATGGTAAATGGAGGCAGGTAATTGAGGCACAGTCATAGACGGGGAGAGAACCAGCCACCTGAGACCCTCTGCTCCCGGTAGGCATCAATGCTTTATTGACAGTCTGCTGCGGCAGTCTTATCAGTGTGCCCTGTAACCCATCGTTGTGTCTTTACTGCTATTATTCTGCACCTCCTTCATTATTTGACATGAAATGCCATAATGGAGAATTTGGGTGTGGGGGATTGAACATGGTAGGAAAGCTGAGATGAAGATGGAGAAAAAACTGAGCAGAGGGCACAGGCTGGAGGGAGGAAGATGGCAAAAAGGCAGGACTGGTGATGGAGGAATTGATGTGTGCAGGCCGCAGGGGTAAAGACAAGGATCAGAAGCTGAATGAGCCAACAGATTCTCTGTGTTGTTTGTCAGGCACTTAGTGCTGGCAGCCAGTGGTTCTGTTAAGAGCGCATGTACATGTGTGCCTTAGAGACGGAGAGAAAGTGAGAGAGATATGGACCGAGAGAGAGAAGCAATTGTGTTATTTTGCAGAGCAGCACCTCTCTTCCAACATTGCTCGAGTTATATATTGCGCTCTTCCACACTCCCTCTGCTAGTCTCTCGCCCCCCCCCCCCACACACACACACACTTGGTTAATCCAAGCTGTACTTAACAGAGAGCTGTTTTCAGACCATTGCTTTCTCCATTTTTCTGGGTTTCAGAGGCAACATATATGTGTGTCTTCACGTTCGCATTTTGCTAAGTAAGGCAAGATGCATTTAACATGGCAAGCTATTTTACAGCACAAAGAAAAACCCTCAACTGTCTCATGAGCTTTCCATCTCCCAGTTGGTCTGTTGTCCTTCACACCCACCATCATCGCTGTGTGGAGCGAAGCTGTAAACATGGCTGTGACCAAATTTGCTACAATGGCTAGTCTTTTTTTCAAACGTTATTTTAGCCCTGTCATGGTTCTTGGATGGATTTTTGTCTACAGTGCTTCTCTTCCCCTCTCCTACCTCACTTCTCTTTTTTTCCTTTTTCTTTGACTCCATTTCTAGGCCCTCCATCAGTTGTACTATGATCCCAATATTGAGAATAAAAACCTGGCCCAGAAATGGTTGATGCAGGCCCAGGTCTCCCCTCAGGCCTGGCAGTTCTGCTGGGCCTTGCTTAGTCCAGATAAGGTAATACTGAGACACACACACACACACAAAATACATGGAGGTGAAGACATATTTCATATCGTTTTTAAGCAATATAACTTCTCCTACAGGTCCCAGAGATCCAGTACTTTGGTGCCAGTGCACTCCACACTAAGATCTCTCGCTACTGGTCAGACATTCCCACAGACCAGTATGAGTCGCTGAAGACCCAGCTGTTCTCCCAGATTGCCTGCTTCTCCTCCGGCTCTAAGATGGTGCTCACCCGCCTATGTGTGGCCCTGGCCTCGTTGGCGCTCAACACCATGCCCGAGGCCTGGCCCGGAGCAGTGGCAGAAATGGTGCGGGTGTTCCAGGAAGAAGGGGGAGGGGTGGATGGACGGGCACGGTGCCTGGCATTGCTGGAGCTGCTCACCGTGCTTCCCGAGGAGTTCCAGACCAGCCGTCTGCCGCAGTACCGAAAAGGACAGGTGAGAGGTTGCTGCAGTACCTGAGGTGGCCCATGATGTTATAGCTGGAGTTAAAAGAAAATGTTTTTTTTTTGTTAATCACTGAGCAGAAGGAACCAAACACAAACATAGAGCAAATCAAATCAACCGAAGTTGATCAAAGTGCTGTACAATTATAGTGAAAGATGTGAAAAATAATATTAAAAAAGGCTTGAATAACGGCAGTGAAAAACAACGATAAGATACCCAGCACCCAGGATGACAATAGATAATTAAGAATGTTGTGTTGAAGTTTTTGTGACCTCCAAGATGAGTCATTGAAAGCAGTAGTGTGGATCTTTTGAATCGATCTCCATTTTATTCTCATTGCTCATGTTGAACAAAAGAAGGTTTCATTTTCACAGTCATCCATCGTTTTCTTGACACTGGACACCCAGCTCTAGCTTGCTGTCTGCAGTTAAATGAGGGACAAATCCACAATCCTCGTTCTGTGCAAGAAAACACTCCACAGTTAACATAATGCTACAACGGTCTATCGTAGTGAATTTTAAAAACATACAGTTGGTTTTATTGCCAAGTTCCCTCGAAGTGTTTGCTTAGCTGTGCTGTAGCGAACTGTCTCCTTGCTGGTAATCACTTGTAGGCTGTATTGCAGGAACAGTAGGGAAAATGACAATAACTGACTGTAAAAAAACAACTGTACATTTTTAAATTGACCACTTGAATTTGTAATGGTAGACTGCTGTAGCATCATGTTAGCTTTGGTTGAACCATGGAGTGCTTTTCGCACAGAACAAGGACTGTGGATTTTTCCCCCATTATTTGCGTTGAATTTTAGATGGTAAGCTGGAGCTGCATGTCTAGTATCAAGAAACAGATGAATGATCATGAAAATGAAACCTACCTATGTACTACTTGAGCAGTGATTATGAAATATGGATGCGTTTAAAAGAATCTGAACTATTCCTTTAATTTTGAGTATCTGCAGATTTTGATTCCGACAATTCATACTTTGGGTACATAAAAGTTAGTAAAATCAATCAAATCAGTTCAGTCGACAATCTAATAGCTCTGCATGACAAAATAGCATCACAGCTGTCCAGCAATGGTTTTCGTTGTTTTGTTTTGTTTTTTTATAGCAAAGGGTACAATAGATCTTAAAAATAGAAAAACACTTAAAAAAAGGAAGGACATTCCAAAAGTAACCCAAACTCATTTGTATTCCTTCCAATGAATTCTTCTTATCATATAAATAGTGTTTAAAGTTGCTTGATTACTACTGTGAAACACTGGCATTGCAGACATTACGTGTGGCTGTTGGGCTGTTTTCATCTTCCAATTTAAAGAAGTTCCATACTGCAGACATTTTAGCTGCTTGTTGTGCCTCACTGCTGGCAAGTTGTGGAAAATGTCATTTTATGGCATATAGACAGCACGCAATGGGGCATTTATGACACCTCTATGACAGCTCCCATAGGCTGTCATGTAAACAATGGCAATGGGGTAAAATAAACAAAGGATCAGCATTTGATAGTACTTAATAAAGCCGATACTGATCAATTAGAATAAGCCTTGATTGGCTCTGATATTGATCTCTTGGACTGGATTGGTACATCCCTATAAATAATGGGTTATATAACCCTGGTCATCTCCTCTCCTTCTAGGTGCGGGGGGCCCTGGGCCGTGAGTGGAGTTCAGTGTGCCCCTTACTGCAACAGCTGCTGCGAAGGGCAGACAGCCCCGGGGCAGTGAAGGCTCGTGTGTTGCGCTGCTTGTCATCCTGGGTGCTGCTGGATGTACCCCTCAATGAAAGCGAAGGCCTGGTGCAAGACTGCTTCAGTGCCCTGCCTGACCCCGAGCTCTTCGACACTGCAGTTGAGGCTATTGTAAATGCCATCTCACAGCCCGACTCCCAAAGGTGTGTGTTTATGTCTTTGAGTATTGGTGTGTTGATCTCTACAGCTGAAGGAAGCTGCGATGAGGTGGCATCAAAGTAACTGAGCCACCCATGAGTATTTCAAGAGCAACAGGGAACAAAGGGAGAATGGTGATGTACAGAAAAAAAGGCAGTGAAGATACAGTGAGAGAGTCGACAGAAAAGCCAAGGACAGGAAGCAGACAGGGAGGCACTGGAAGGGCATCAGAGGAAGAGAGTTTGGGGGCATAGGGAGGGAGGAAGGAATTGATGCAGGGCGAGTTGACAGCCAGGGGGAGGAGAGCGGCCTTTCTTGGCTGGCTGGCGTTGCCATGGTTACAGTGCAGGGGAGAGATGTCATCACGCCCTGGTTGATTCAGACATGGCAGGCATCCTTTCCCCGCCCCATCCCCCTCCCCCTCTACACAAACACACAAACCCACACACATACATATGACAATCTTGGGGAGAGAAGGGGATTTTGGTTAATGAAGATGGTATTTAGGTGGGAATACGATGGTTTGAAGATGAAGAGGGTCATAAGGTGTGAAAGTGCGAGACAGGAAGAGACTTCATCCTCCACTCATATTGCACCGCTAGTAGAATGGTATGAGATTCGTCAAGTCTGAATTTTTTTCTTAAATACACACACACACACACATATATATATATATATATATATATATACAGTACACCCTTAAACATATGCACATCATGCACAGCAGATGAAGAGGATGAGAACGAATAAGGTTGAAGTCAGCGGTTGGAACACAGCCTCAATTGAGCCTGAATTTGATAGTGTAACATTGGGATTTATGAGGTCACATTAGTGTGACTACACTTTTTGTTTTGTGCTAGCCAGTTTGTCAGTTTTTGTGTGAACGTATTTGTAAGCTAGAGAGCGAGAGGGTTAGAGAACAAGAGGAAAATAGAAAGCCAAGAATCTAATGGAAGAAATGGTACAAACACTGTCTCCGTATGACTGTTCTCTTCAGAAGTTCTTTGCCTGCCTTTCTCTCCTCAGGTAAAATCTACTCCATTTTTCTTTTATATCATTTTTTCACTCTCTCTTCTTTTCCTTTCTCCCCATTACTGCTAAGCTCTCGTCCCTGTCTCTTGTTCTCCCTTTCTGTTTAAACACATTACAGTCAACTCATTTGGGAGGATGCTATTGGTCCGGCTGCATCCTGTTGCCAGGCAACCCATTTCCCCTGTCTCAGAGCAGTGCAGTAATTGCGGAGGGGATGAGCAAGAGAGAGATGGCTTGGGGATGGGGGGGCGGGGGGGCGGGGTAAAACTATAGAGTCTGCATTGGAGGGTTTAGGAGCAGGAGAGACACACAGACCATGAGTTGGATAAGAAGAGCTAAGACTGCAGCTTAAACTCTCAACTAAACTTGCAGAATGTCATCACTTATATAGAGAAAAACCATACAAACCCGGTCTGCCCTTTTAATCTCAACATACACATGCCCACAATCCCCCCGCTCCCTGAGCTAAGGGTGCATGACCTGCATCTCCAAAGCACTCTATTAAACATGAATGAGTTTCTGAGTGTGTGGGTGCATTCTGTCCCTAATACTCGCACACAAAGATAGACACACGCACGCACACATAGACCGAGTTAAGTGCAGTCAGCCCTTCTGCCCCTTACAGGGTTACTCAGACAATAAATCCTGGAGGATGTAAGACACATGAGTGCACGCACACACTCAGAAACATACATGCATGCACACACTGACACACACAGGTAGAGAGCTATTAGATGGAACTCATACACACAGCATGGTCAAACTCCCCAGAGACAGCTGAATGGCTTAGTCTGCTGAGTAGGGGACTTTGTTTTACAACATAGGACTGCAGACATGGCTTCTTGGCTCACAAGAGGGCCCAGGAGAAATTAGAATAACTAAATTGCTGGCTTTGTCTACAAAGAGATGCTTTTAACCTGCACAGTGCAAGTTTCAAATGAATATCTTTTTCTTGATTTTCTTTTTTCAATCATCTTAATTTGTTCAGCATTCAATCTGCTGCTGGTAGAGATTGGGGCTGGCGAGTTATACCATCACATACTTGGGGAATGCTTGATCTTAAATGTAGTATATCTGTTAACCATCTTTTTGGTCAAATCATGTCTGGATATTTTCAGAACCTTGCTGTGTTATTGATTAATATTCATCAACCAGTATCAATACACTTCTCCTGAAGGATGGCGTGTACTGTGCAACACTCGAGGGACACACACACAACAGTGCTCATGCACATACTGCTCACACATGCAAATCCTCGCTATCGTTCAAGCACACATGCATGTGTGCATATGTATACCTTTCATCTCTGAATGTCCCCCTTTCACTTGCTGTTACTAAAGATGATAGGAAGACGGCACTATAGTTGTCAAACAGGCAGGTGTACGCCTTAGTAGTGTAAGGTGGGCATGTTAGTGTGCATGTGGCATACGTTTGTGTGTGCGCATGTCTGTATAGGCATGTGTCTTATCTGGAGAGTGAATTGAAAATGGCTGAGAAATGGCCTCCAGGTGCTCCGGTTTCCTCCCACAGTCCAAAGACATGTAGGTCAGGTGAATTGGCCAAACTAAATTGTCCCTAGCTGTGAATGTGTGTGTCGGCCCTGTGATGGCCTGACGGCCTGTCCAGGGTCTCTCCCCGCCTGCCAGCCAATGACTGCTGGGATAGGCTCCAGCAGCCCCGTGACCCTGAGAGCAGGATAAGCGGTTTGGATAATGAATGGATGAGACAGCAGCAAGAGTAGACCATGATAACTGACAGATATGGGGTGCGGCTTTAAGTGGCAACCTTAAACAGATTTTCCGGTTCACAAGTAGACGTGTGGGTTGCCAGTGGGTTGTGGCTGTGCGCAATCAAAATTTAACGTCGACTTGGACTGAGTTTCAGCTTGATATAAAACACTTGTCATGGGCAACAAAAACCGCTCCAGCTGTGCGCGGTGTGAGTCTGCAATGGGTTCACCATCACTGGAATACAAAGGCCCCATGGCTGTGTAGTGATGTTTTTCCTTCCTTCCACAATACTGCATTAGTAACTTACCTGTGTTCTTTAAATGTCATAGACTCCTAACTGTCAGTACTGCTGTGTGTGTGTGTGTGTGTGTGTGTGTGTTTATTTTTATAGATATGTCAACACTCTACTGAAGCTGGTTCCCCAGGTGCTTGCCCTGCAGGAGCAGCTCAGAGAGGCTGTTCAGAGCGGAGACATGGAGACTTGCCACGGAATCTGCCGTATCGCCGTCACACTGGGAGAGAACCACTCCAGGTTTGTGGCTGTGGGTATAGTGGTCACTCCCCATGTAAAAGGGTGTCCATATACCTTCCTTTAGGATCTGGTTAGCCTGTATATTTACTGCAAATTTAGCTAATCATGAATTCTCTGTTATCCCCACTACTCTCTCTCCCTTTTCCTGTCTCACCTTTTCTTTTTCTGCTGTCTTGTTCTCCGTCTTTCTTGATCTCTATGTAGGACCCTGTTGGAGCAAGTGGAGCACTGGCAGGGCTTCCTTGCTCTAGTCAACATGATAATGTTCTGTACTGGCATCCCTGGCCATTACCCAGTCAATGAGACCACCAGCTCCCTCACACTCACCTTCTGGTACACCCTACAAGTACGTACCTCAGCTCAGTGATAGATGAACATGCGGTGTACCCACAGAACTGTTCGCTGCCATACCATGATATTACGATATTAAAAATCCCAGACAATATCTAGTCTTGCATCACAATATCGTATTATATCGATATATTGCCCAGCCCTAATTATTATCATGATCTAAAAATCCATGGATGGCTGGAAGGTATTGTATGCCTAGGGAAAGGTTGTTTACTTGGCGTGCTAGTACAGTTTGGCAAGCTTTTCCACCCTGGTATATATTTTTGATCATCTCAATGTATAAATCTGTTATAATCTTCAAGCAATCTTTATGTTCTAGAATAGTAATCTATTTTGCCTCTCTTTACCCATGTCCCTGACTATAGGATGAAATCATGTCATTTGAGTCAGACAGGCAGGCAGTGTATCTGCAGGTCTACAGACCAGTGTATTTCCAGTTGGTGGATGTGCTGCTGCACAAGGCCCAGTTCCCCTCTGACCAGGAATATTCATCTTGGTCCTCAGATGAAAAAGAGCAATTCAGGATCTACAGGTGTGTGTGTGTGGGGGGGGGGGGGTAGGACCAGGAGTACACATCTTTGGTCCTCAGATGAAAAAGAGCAGTTCAGGATCTTCAGGTGTGTGGATGTGTATGTGAATTTAAAGCATTATTTAATTGTTGAGTGCTTTGAGTGGCTGTTGCAGTAGCTGTTGTGAATGTGCATGCATGGCTAATGCCTGTGTTAATGTTTAAGCCCGTAGCACACCGTTGTTAGTGTATTAATGTGTGCTGGGATGTTTTCAGAAATTACTTGCTTGACAGGTTGATTGATCAGCAAATGAGTGTGTTTTCTCTAATACACTCTCTGAACTGCCAGCTGGGAGGGCAGAAGCGACTGTCTGACAGTAGGCTCTGCCATCACAGAAAGAAAAGCATCGGTTTACATTTATTAAGATCTCCAATGAAATGAAAAATATATTGTCACGCTTATCTATACTTAATTTACATCTATTTAACACTATGTTCTAGAAATTAAAAACAAAACAAAACATAGTTTTGTGTTTATAAGAATGTTTTTCATTTCCTGACAAATACAATATTTTTTTGGTTATGTCATCCTGCACTTGTGGACTCAAGGCCTAGACACACCAAACCGACATCAAGAGAACTAGCGGTGACGAAGGCCGACTGTTGTGTCGCCTCACGTCGCCTGCGTCTGGGCCAAAAAGTAGCACTTGAACACACCGCAAAGACTACAGCCAACGGCCAACTAGCATGTATGTTCTGCGCCTGCGTGAGAGGAAATAACTCTCCATACCAGCAGGTGGCGGTAGTCTGTATTCATCATTCAAAATGTGAAACCGGAAGACCCAGGACTGTGGCTATACAAACCGTAAACAAAGTAGCGTTTGCTTACCAGCGTTTGCTTACCATTTTCGTTCAACTCTCGCTCACTACAGGCGGTGTCGTACTATAGCTTTTTGGAATGTTCAGGTGAGGTGAAGACGAAAAATGAGAAGAGCCTTCTGTGTGTGGCCTCTTGACTTTGTCGTTTGCTTGTTTTCGTAACTTCCGTTTCGCTTCTCGTGCACTGATTTGCTAAGCTGAACAGCCAATCGGAGTGATCTCTCACCGACGGGCTCCGCCGCTGATTCAACATGCTGAATTGGCTGAAAAACTGCCGATGGGTCCAGCTAGTGCCAACAGTGCGGGACACACCGCAAAAACTAGGACCACAGATGCGCGCCGACCGTCGGCCTGGTGTGTCACGGCCTTTACATTAACAGAAATATTCGATGAATTGGGAGTCAGATTGAGAGCAGACGATTGATCTTCTGCCACCAAATTAAAACTAGCCAACAACATGTCAGTGTCCACGTTCTTCTAAAAAAATGCCCAGCCATTATTTACTGTTCGTCAAATCAAACTCCCAAGTCATTTTTTACCCCTTTCAGACATATCAAATCGCAGAGATTTGCGGTGCTGTTAATCCTGTTTCATGGGACCTTTTTTTTTTAAAGCATTTATCGATCCATCAATTTATCGGATAGATAGACTGGTAAGGTCATGCATTTTGCCTGGTAGATAAGCAGATAAGCTTCTCTGTCCTAATATGTGTTTTTTCTGCCTGTCTTGCAGGGTGGATATCTCGGATACACTCATGTATGTGTACGAGATGCTGGGAGCAGAATTGCTTAGTAACCTGTATGATAAACTTGGAAGACTGTTGACCAATACAGAGCAGCCCACGTCATGGCAGGTAGCTAGGACACATACACTTAAACACATTAATAGTTAAAACCAAAGGTCAAGTATTTATTCTGTGTGTCTTAGATAATTTTACAGCGTATAGGTGTTGACCTAGTATATAAATTTTAGGTATGACAAACAGTTTTCCAGAGCTGAAGCCAATACTTTATTTTCTTTCAGTTTTTAACAATGTTATGCTATCGTGTTGGTTTGTATGAAAATTCTTTCTTTCTAGGAGCATTGTAACAGTGCATTTATGCAGACAGATTTAATATATATTTGTTATGTCTGGTTTTAACAAGAAATCGTGTCTAAATGACTTGGGCTTATCATGCACAATCCTTGCAAAATGACTTTGAATGGCTTTTTGATGGATGGAAGGCTGTCTTAAATTAGTTTTAGGTTAATATCTTGTTTCAAGTTCCCTCTTTTTGCCCCTATTGTATCCTTTTACAATTGTGATTCGCCACGTTGAGTACCAAAGATAACTTTTTGATACCAACACTGTTCTCTTCCAAAATTTTGCTCAGACTCAAACTAATTAATCGTGTTCTGTTCCTCTAGCACACAGAAGCTTTGCTGTACGGCTTCCAGTCTATAGCAGAGACCATAGATGTGAATTACTCGGATGTCATCCCAGGCCTAATAGGACTCATCCCCAGAATCAGCATTAACAATGTCCAGCTGGCGGATACTGTCATGTTTACTATAGGTGACCCATTTAACATACACACTTCATTTTTATTGTGCTTTGTCTAAAATTGTGCGTATACATGATGAAAAACGCATGAAAGAAAAAGTTTTGAACAAGTTGTAGAAGACTGAATGAGGGATAATTGTGTTGCAGTTATCTAATATGGGAAGTCACAAAGGCAGGACCTAGCTTTTTAATGTACTGTACTGACAGAAAGTTTCTTGATACTGCTAGGTTGTGAAGATGAGACACCCAACTACTTCACAATTATCCCTTTTAATATGTGGCATCACATAACCACATGTGTGGTTCCTAGCACCATTCACTGAGAATTTGAAACGACACAGCCTACCACCTGATATTCTGGGCTTCAGTTTCCACTAATAGCATGTACAATATGGCTGCTCGATATTGGAAAAAACTCACATTGCAGTATTTGTTTATTTTCTGCGATATGAAAAAATACAGGAATTTTCACTAGATTACTTGAATAGCTCTATTTGGAAAGAGCTCTTCTCTAGTTTCCCAGTGGTGGAACGAGTTACCAAACTCCATTCGATCCGCTGAGTTCCTCTCCATCTTTAAGAAGAAGCTAAAGACCCAGCTCTTTCTCAAACACCTCCACACCAGATGGTATTTTAAAAAAAAAAGAATTTCACTTCTATGCACCCTATGTATGCATTGCCTTTGTGCACTGCCTGTTGACACCTATATGTCCTGTCGGACTTGAACCTAGTTTTTTTTTTTTTACACTTGCTTGCATTGTCGCCTCCCAATTAGATCCTTGATTGTGTTGTATTAACTCTCAGATATACATTGCTTTGGATAAAAGTGTCTACTGAATGAAATTGTAATAAATTGTAACTAGTGCAATGACATACCTGTGGAGGCATGGAGGTGTTTAGGAGAGATGGCAGTGGGGTTTTTAACTAGATTGTTCAACACAATCTTGAAAAGTGAGAGGATGCCTGAGGCGTGGAGAAGCATACTGGTACCGATTTTCAAGAATAAGGGTGATGTGCAGAGCTGTAGTAACTACTGAGGTATAAAGTTGATCAGCCATAGCAGGACAATATGGGAAAGAGTAGTGGAAGCTAGGTTAAGAGGAGAGGTAATGATTAGCAAGTATGGCTTCATGTCACAAAAGATTACTACAGATGTGATGTTTGCTTTGAGAATGTTGATTGAGAAGTATAGACAAGGTCAGAAGGAGTTACATTGTGTCTTTGTGGATTTAAAGAAAGCACATGACAGGGTGAGGAGAGAGGGGGTGTGGTATTGAATGACGAAGTTGGGAGTGGCAGAGAAGTATGTCGGAGTGGTGCAGGATATGTATGAGGGCAGTGTGACAGTGGTGAGGTGTGTAGTAGGAATGACAGATGGATTCAAGCTGGAGGTGGGATTACATCAAGGATCGGCTCTAAGCCTTTTCTCATTTGAAGTGGTGATTGACAGGTTGACGGATGAGATCAAGCAGGAGTCTCCGTGGGCTATGATGTTTGTGGATGACATTGTGATCTGTAGTTAGAGTAGGGTGCAGGTTGAGGAGAGCCTGGAGAGGTGGAGGTATGCACTGGAGAAAAGGAGAATGAAAGTCAGTAGGAGCAAGAGGGAATACATATGCGCGAAGGAGAGGGAGGACAGCGGTATGGTGAGGATGCAAGGAGTAAAGGTAGATGAGTTTAAATACTTGGGATCAACTGTTCAAAGTAAGGTGAGTGTGGAAGAGAGGTGAAGAAGAGAGTGCAGGCAGGGTGGAGTGGGTGGAGCTGAGTGTCAGGATTGATTTGCAACAGAAGGATACCAGCAAGAGTTAAAGGGAAGGTTTACAAGATAGTAGTGAGACCAGCTATGTTGTATGGTTTGGAGATGATGGCACTGACGAAAAGACAGGAGGCGAAACTGAGGTGGCAGAGTTGAAGATGCTAAGATTTTCATTGGGAGTGACAAAGGAGGACAGGATTAGGAACAAGTATATTAGAGGGACAGCTCAGGTTGGACAGTTTGGAGACAAAGCAAGAGAGGCAAGGTTGAGATGGTTTGGACATGTGCAGAGGAGAGATGCTGGTTATGTTGGGAGAAGGATGAGCTGCCAGGCAAGAGGAAATGAGGAAGGCCAAAGAGAAGGTTTATGGATGCGGTGAGGGAGGACATGCGGGTGGCTGGTGTGACAGAGGAAGATGTAGAGGACAGGAAGAGATGGAAACGGATGATCTGCTGTGGTGACCCCTAACGGGAGCAGCTGAAAGTAGTAGTAGAAGCAGTGACTAGGGTTACCAACATTCTATCCCAGGAAAATGGGACGGGAGGGCAGGGGTAATCAAGAAAAAATTGCCAGAGTAACAGCCTACATGACGCTTTGTATAGGTAGCCCAGAGCCTTATATAATAATAATAATAGAAATAATAGTAATAGTTATTATTATTAATATTATATTATTATTATTGTCTGTGGCATACGAAGTGATACACTCTGTGTTAAGTTGATATTTTCCCAAACAATCCATTATAGCTCGGTGGATGCCATTGGCCATTTCATCACTATTTTCATAAAAATTAAGTAGTTTACACCGCACTCCATCAGATGGATTAAAGTATCTAAGGCACATCGGAAACATTTTTTGGTTCCCCTTGTTTGAGGCATCC